>NW_025778620.1:0-158492 GCF_021130785.1 Homalodisca vitripennis
TGTGGGTAATACTAATGAAATATAAAAGGCAATAGTCAATTCAATTCAATTTTTTTCAATTCAAAACCTTATTTATTTCCAAATAAAGAAATTACAGTTCCATAATAGAGTAATATATACTATAGTAATTTTCAAGTATGATTAAAACATTAACATTACTTAAAATATAGGAAAAAAGTACCCACATAGGCAAGCCTGTGCGTGGGCACGAGTCGTTGAAAAGATAGGTCGACCCACATTGCCGATAAGTTTTAATCATATATAACTCAGATATGTAGCACACTTAACACACTCACGTACATACATAAATAAATAAACCTAGCTCCCATTACAATAGAGCTAAAAAAACGTAATAAGGTAACGGGGCATAGGCTAGTAACAGACATGAGCTTGAAGTAAAAGAAAAAGAAAATCCTATCTGTAATTGGATGCAATAACGTTCTCCGTTGCCTCCCCTCCCAAATCCGTAAGCCAATTAACCAGTAGCTTCTTAAATATTCCAATTTTTATATTATAAAAATCAGTTAATGGTCTCGGTAAATTTCTAATCAAAATTTGCATTATATAATGAGAATTAGTTAATGTAAAGCTTTTAGTTAATCTATCTGTTAAAATATTTACTGAAACCGAAATCCTAGTTCCGTACCTATGGTTAGTTCGTCTAAAAAATTGTGTTATTGTTTTTATACATATACAAAACCAATGTTTTTACATATAGCTGCCTGACCCCCAAAACTCCCATATCATTAAAAAGTGCAGATGATGCATAACGGTTACTTTTACACAGGGCAGTCTTAAGAACAAGACAAATAGTCAATACAGTACAAGACAAATTAATGAAACAAAGTGGCAAACGTACATATAGGGTTTGAACCTACGCTTCCTCTAACTGAGATAAAAGGTCCAATATGTTAGATCATTCGGCCATCGTCTCTCCATGTAAAGAACTTTGAGCAGTGGAATCTATCCTTTACTTTAGGTGTCAACAATTTAAAGGCATAAGGTTAAGCGACAACTGATTAATTCTCGTACATGGCTATCAACTCACTAAAGTCAATATTTTTTGTTAAATATATTTTTAATAACAGAATATATGAAAATTTTCATTTTTTTAGTTAAATTATTAATGACATCACTTTAAAAAGGCGCTCAACTTACAAATACCAGTTATTTGTAATGTATTACGTCAATGTGTTTTTAATATATAGGGTATCGCGTAACTCTCTGGACGAAGGTAAACCACGTTTATGCTCAGTTTAAGACAAACATATTTTATCGTAAGAACATGGGTCTCCTAGACATGGCGCACATTGAGGTTCTTTGCGAAGAGCCAACAATACAAAATCTGAATAAACAGCACCTCTCAATGTGGGTCATGTCTCGTCGCAGGAAATCTGCTCTAAATCAGTTATTTAATATTCGATGTAAATAAGTTTGGTGTCTTTGCGATAAAACAGCACTAAAACTGTTATTCTTGCAATATTGAGAAAGGATCCTGGGTTTTAAGATATTCAAAGTTTATAGTTTTAATGGCCGCCATTTTGAAAATACCAAACATAATTTCATGATATTATTTTCGGTAGCTGTCCTTATTATCAAAAATTTTGAGCCAAATTTGGTATAATTTAGTTTATTACTTTTCAAGTTATTAATTTTATTTTTTAAAAACACATCCAGTCAGACAGATTGGAAAATAAGCATCGAACATCCATGTTCATATTGTGAAACATGTTTGCCTTGGCCTTAAAAATTAAAGGTATACCTTTGTCCAGAGAGTTAGGGGACACTTTGCATAACATTATAATTTATCTTAGATAAACACTTTCATATTTGATCGACCTAAGGTATTTTGCACATTAAATCCATATACTTTCATTATTTGCATCTTTTATTTTAAAATTGATATCGCATCACAACATATCTACCACTATACGCTACAACCTATATAGTGTAATATGCCATATGGTGATTGCTGTATCGATCAAAATTACAGATTTATCAATTTTGTACTTCTTAACTTATATTAAATTGTGTAGTTTAGATTGATGATAATCATACTGCTTAGATATTTAGGAATACTATAATTCAATGTAAAAATAAGTTTTTATCATCTGTTCATGCGTACTCATTTCACTTTCTATTGTTATCACTGGTTGTATGGTACCCAAGACAATATAAAAAGACTCTTTGTTGCCTAAAGGAAATTGAGAATGGACAGTCTATACTGCCCATTCTTTGTAAACAGAGATATTTCAAGAGGTACATTTGGTTTTGATCATGGCGAGTGATACCTTTCTCCTTATCCATCACAGAATGTTTCTCTTTGTTGGGATGAGTAAAAGGCCCGAAATTGCATTCTTCCAAAACTCTTTACGTAACAAGTATACCGAGCAGTTCAAAAACCGTTAGTAAATTACTTTATTTTTCATACCGCATCATTGTTTATTATAGCAAAAATCAGTGATTATTGGCTTATTTTTCATAATAACTAACCAACTGCAGTTATCATTTCTAGTTTGAATATATTATTTTATAATTATTCAGTAATTAATACCGTACCGTATATAATACCAAAACACAAGGTATCAAGGTACAAAAACAAGAAAATAATTATTGTAATAATGTAAACTTTTTTTACGTTGTAATTTTATGAAGTTATAATATGAGGCAAGTTCATAATAGGAGAGTAAATACTTAACAGTAACGACTAGCAATGTAACACTTGGCCACGGAATGAGTTAACGATCTCTTGTCATCAACTGGAATTTTTTTAATAACCTCATTTATAACAAAAAACCAGAAATTTAAAACTAGAAATTTATTTCTCTAACTTAAAAAGTCAACCTAAACAATATTTATTACATAAAACGCTTTATTCATTCACCGAGACAAACAAAATTTTCATTCACATTATATATAAATAAAAATAGATAGTAATAAAACCTTTAAAATATTCTGTGGACGGACTTAATGCCTACTCGATGTTATGCGCTCTGCAATTGCCAGAGATGGGAGGATGGTATACGTGAATCATGGCATACCTCGGCATTAAGGCTTCTACCATAAAAGGGCGCAACAAACTGATCCCTCACAATGCCAAGCCAAACGTTTAATTTCTCAGTGTGCTGGGTATGTTGCTCTCTCATCCAATGAGGGTTAACATCAGTCCAATAAAGTAAATTGTGTCTATTAATGTTTAAAAATAATTCAACAAACCAAAATCAAAATTCGAAATTTAACAATAGTGGAGTATACAAATTAAATTGCAATAGTCGCCAAAACCACTATATTGAAAAAAAACCACCCGATCGTTCTAAATTAGATTTAATGACCTTATAAAAGCATTGAAGACATCATAAAATTCAAAATATGCTGGCCATGTAAATCAAACTGGCCATACGTATACAGACGAAATAATAAGCTCGAAATTTTACACACATGCAAAAAGTCACCTATTATCAACTTTAGAATATTTTGAAATTTACAAAAGTACAAAAATTAATCCTAATGTACTAAAATTACCAAAGATAACACACACAAAAATCACCTTTATAATTTCTTTATTTTGTAAATGATAAAGATTTTCGTTTATTATTTGATAAACTTTTAAACTATATATATATTGATTAGATTTAAAATTAAATAAAATACAAACATTTAGCCACATTTATGGTAGTTAAAAACACGTGATAATTTGGTTTCAACTATTTATTTACTTTATTTTCCGCAACCTTCAAGTACCTGATTATGAATTAATTTAATTCGAAATGTACATTGTACAAAATAAAAATCTATCAAAAAGTGTTAATAGTTGTATTATTGTATATTTACGTAATATTTGTATTGTATAAATATATTATAACAATAATATATTCATTAAAAAAAAATTAATATATGTTAATATATATATATATATATAAATGATTTTTACACAACATAACAAGGACATTTCTTATTTTATGTTCGTCTTAATTATCATTATAGTTTGGAACATTTACCAAATAAAAATATAAAATGGATTAATCCGAATTGAATAATTTGAATAATGGAATGAAAAAATTTCACAACACTAACAATCATAACATTGTATTGTTGAAGTTGATCTAAAATATCAAACAAATTTACTCGAATTTTATAAAGTTCCCACTTGCTGCACAATGTTATAAGAATAAATTATTGTAGCCTACAATTTTCTTAATAAAACTAAACATTACGTTAATTCAAGAAATTAAAAATACTATCTATAACAAAGTATGTTTGATACATGTCAATAAATATCATTACTGTATCTCTATTGACAGTCCCGATTGATCAAAAATTATGTATGTAATTTTAATATGACAATTAGCTAGAAGTGATTTGGAAAAATATTTCTATGCGTTAATTAAAAATTGAATTTGAAAGAAATCAATGGATAATGTCCAAAATATATGTGATATTAGGCTAGTAAATTAATAAATTTCAATGCGTAGATCATAGGAATTATTTTAATACTTGATAACAACTGTATAGCATCACACATTTAAAAACAAAAATTTTACTATAAATTCTAATTATATTTTATATTAATTTTTTCTTGCATACAGAATTACAAGGTGGGAGTTGTTTCACGTACAAACAGGGAGAGACAATACATATGTTGTTTATATAAACACTTTATTATATGTTTTGTATCGTATGAAATGCAATACAATGGAAAATCCATCGTTGAAATGGTTGCATCTTAGCATTATTGAGTGCCTCATAGTAATTATAAACATCAGATTAAAAATAAATTTTGGATTTTGTACTTAATAAACTCTAACCGAAGAGAAACAACAATAAGATTTATATTTTTATACCCTTATCCCATGAAGCGTTACGTGAGATTTGGATGGTTTAGATTTAGCAGTTATTACAGCGCACTATACATTGTTAATCTGTAATCCACTACGAACTGTAAAACGAAGTTTGTGTTTACCTAGCACCATGCTATGTGGCGATTGGATAGTTTAGATTTAGCAGTTATTACAGCGCACTATACATTGTTAATCTGTAATCCAATACGAACAGTAAAACGAAGTTTGCGTTTACCTAGCACCATGCTATGTGGCGATTGGATAGTTTAGATGTAGCAGTTATTACAGCGCACTATACATTGTTAATCTGTAATCCAATACGAACTGTAAAACGAAGTTTGCGTTTACCTAGCACCATGCTACGTGGGATTTGGATAGTTTATATGTAGCAGTTATTACAGCGCACTATACATTGTTAATCTGTAATCCAATACGAACTGTAAAACAAAGTTTGCGTTTACCTAGCACCATGCTATGTGGCGATTGGATAGTTTATATGTAGCAGTTATTACAGCGCACTATACATTGTTAATCTGTAATCCAATACGAAATGTAAAACGAAGTTTGCGTTTACCTAGCACCATGCTATGTGGCGATTTGATAGTTTAGATTTAGCAGTTATTACAGCGCACTATACATTGTTAATCTGTAATCCAATACGAACTGTAAAACGAAGTTTGTGTTTACCTAGCACCATGTTATGTGACGATTAAATAGTTTAGATTTAGCAGTTATTACAGCGCACTATACATTGTTAATCTGTAATCCCATACGAACTGTAAAACGAAGTTTGTGTTTACCTATCACCATACTATGTGGCGATTGTAAAAGTATAATTGAGAAAATATTATTCCATAATGTACTTAATTTGGGTTGTGCAATGTTTGTGTAACAGTCTTTTGACTTTTTCAGTCATGTATCTTTAAGACATATTTGCTGAAATCATAAAGATGAAACATATTTTGACCATTTCATGACGAGTGTATATCATATAGTATAATATTTAAGGGTTAACTTGTAATGACGAAAACATAAAAGTGGCTATAGACAAGGATATAACACGTAAATATATATTTGCTGAGATTTAGCAAAGCCTATCACTCGAGAGTTTGTAGAAAATTTTATTTTTTGTCGCCTTTCTCTCTGTATATCTGTCTAACTGTCTATACGATATCTCGAAAAGGAAATAACTCGGAAACTTGCAGTTTTACCGCGATTTTTCCAAACTTTCTATCTGAGCAACACTAAGTTGGTGCATGTCAGTCCGTGGGACTTGGCTGAACATTAGCATCCCGTATACTCGATAGTATCCCTAGAGTGGTATAAACACTTTGGTGCTTTCTCAGTCGTGAATTCTTTAAATTACCCGTATAAAATGGTGAAACCCCTTTTTAATTTATTTGTTTTGAACTCAAATGGGTTACTTGTTTCTGAGCTCTTGAAAAATAAAATTACCTAACCTAAATCTATAATTTTGTTTAAATGTTTAAATGAAAATACTTCTCCTCATTAAAATAGGCTTCTATATAAACCTCTATACCTATTTATAGGTATGATTATTAAAATTCTTTGTATTTTGTATTCTGTTGTTTATAAAGAGCGTTCATGAATAATATTGGAATTACGCGATCACTATTAGTATAGGAGCTAGCAACGTTTTCGAGAGAGAATTTCAGGTCAGCTGATTTTTTGATATGCTGTCTTTCTTGCTCTTTCGGTTGGAGTCCGGGCTATCTGGCTGGCGATAGTGGTTGCGTTTATTAATGCGCATCTTACCTGCACAGGTAAAAATCCTGGAGTTTTGTATGCGTAATTTTCAATTTTTTCCCTTTAGATAAATCTACCAGACATTAATTTTTTATTGCCAGACTTTTTATTATTTTATGTTTAAATAACATAATATAAAAATTACAGACATTCAAAAATACTTTGAGTTTTTTATTTAAAAAAAATAACATTTCGCGTATGGCACATAATTAATAACAGTAAAAAGTCTGGCAATAAAGAATTAATGTCTGGTAGATATATCTAAAGGGATAAAATTTTAAATTACGCATACAAAATTCTTTTAAACTCCAGGATTTTTACCATTGCAGGTAAGATGCGCATTATTAAACGCAACCACTACCGCCAGCCAGATAGCCCGGACTCCAACCGACAGAGCAAGAAAGACAGCATATCAAAAAATCACCTACCTGAAATTCTTGTTTTAGAAACGTTGCTAGCTCCCGTACTATATATACAAATAGGTATCATAATGGTCTGGAACTCGTAATGCACTAATTAATACGACTAGGAAATGATTATAGAAGCCATGGTTTCGTATACGAGTTTCCTCGAAACTTAAAATAATAAAAGGTTTCAAAAGTAAATAGTATACGCCGTTACTTAGATTTCAACATTTTGCATCCACCTCTCACACATCTCATCCATCTCACACACTTTGTGAATTGCCTGTATCTGTGGAAGGAAAATTATAATAAACCCATGATCAATGTATTCTCAAGACGACCCAAATATATCAGTATGGTATTTCCAGAAACTTTCTACTCCAATATGGAGTGTAAAATGGAAATGGCGCTCATTCAAAGAAAACAGCGTCTGAATTACTTTAATTAATACATTGCAATCTCAGAGACCTAATTAATACACTGTAGAGTTACTGATTTATAGATTACACAAAAAGTTAAAGGATTCAGTAAGAGCCTAGCTGCACATCGCGGTTTTTTCCGTCGTGGACCGACCAAGGCTGGTCAATAAAGTCCACTCTGTATCTCAGAGACCTAATTAATACACTGAGAGTTACTGATTTATAGATTACACAAAACGTTAAAGGATTCAGTAAGAGCCTAGCTGCACATCGCGGTTTTTTCCGTCGTGGACCGACCAAGGCTGGTCAATAAAGTCCACTCTGTATCTCAGAGACCTAATTAATACACTGAGAGTTACTGATTTATAGATTACACAAAACGTTAAAGGATTCAGTAAGAGCCTAGCTGCACATCGCGGTTTTTTCCGTCGTGGACCGACCAAGGCTGGTCAATAAAGTCCACTCTGTATCTCAGAGACCTAATTAATACACTGAGAGTTACTGATTTATAGATTACACAAAACGTTAAAGGATTCAGTAAGAGCCTAGCTGCACATCGCGGTTTTTTTCCGTCGTGGACCGACCAAGGCTTGTCAATAAAGACCAATCTGCATCTCAGAGCGTTCCGTCCATTTGAATTTGATACATTTGATAACCAGATTGGGTGGCTGGAAGTGGAATGGGGCAAATGGATCCATCTATCTTTAGCTATTCTGATCATTGCATATTTACTATGCTGTACAGTGTGTTTACACTCAGTTAAATTCTGTTTTTATTAATATCGTGTGGGTTTTGCAAAGTATAAAGTTTAAAGGATCTCAGTTTTAAATATTACTTGAGATTTTTATGGTTTTTATAAAATTAAAATGGATGGCACTGCCCTATTGAAGCCTCTACTCGTAAATAAATATTAAATAATCAATCAATCTATAAAAATCGATAATACAAAATAAAAACACTTGTCACAAAAAATATTTTTCCATCTAGTTTATTAATTTAATCATTAAATTGATGAAATAGTGAACACTTTCAAGCACTGTCTTTGTGCAATGACACAATACAATGTGATAAAGTGTGCTGCACGTGTTTCAGATGTAATAATATTGATCTATGTGCCAGTATTTATGTATAACCGATTGAAAAACAGTCGTATTATTATACATTAGTCTTCGCAAGTCAATAAATTTATATTGTTCTTTAGTGATGGCGGATTTTTGGTTTAAAACATTTTCGATGATTTTTTTATGTAAAGGAATTTTCTTAGTAATTTAAATGTGACAATGGATATTGACTTTATAGTAACATTGACATTTTGAATATTAATCGTTTATGCTGTTAAAGTTATTGATTTAAACCATGTGTCACCCAGTAACATAGCAACTCATATGAATTACTCTGTTTTAATTTCTGACTAACAATATCGTTATTTTTTATTCCAGTTTACAGATTAAAGATTAGTGGAGCAGAAGATGTACAAAATAAAAATGTATTTGTTGCAATTTAAAGATAGTAAACTCAGTGAATATAGTGAAAAACAGTATAATTATGTTTAAGTTTGTGTCTAAGGTCCCTTACATGCAAAGAACAATACATGGGACATTGGATAGTTTCGAAAAAATTTTCCTTGTCATATAACTTAAAGCAAATCTAAATAGGCTATATTTTCAACTTTTTCCCCCTTTTTTGAAAATATTTAATTACATTTCGATGTTTTAGAGAATTTCGTATTACAATATTTTATATAATTATTTCAATATGAATCTTCTTTCAGAAAGGACTCTTTTAATTTTCCAAGCATTTGTAAGGTTCCCACTGAAATATGCGGTTCAGCCATCAGGTGCTAAGAAGCTGACATATTCTCCAGCAGTGTTCTGGTGGGGCTTGACTGTGACTATGACACAAATAGCGTTTTGGAGCATTAGAATCTTCATAATCCTTGCATACAGATCAATCACTACTCTCTTCACTAAAATTTTATTTGCAGCCTCTAACATATGGATAGAAGTAGTAATGTTAAACAGCTATGGCAGGAAGTACTCAAAGTTCCTAGACGTCTGCAACACTCTGAACCGGTTTTATCGCAATCTGCAACTGGCGGCAACTACATGTGGTCTGAGTGTGACGTCTTCTGCTCTCATTGCTATCTCAATAGTCGCTCCAATGTTAGTTCAAGCAGTACGCATACACACGATCTTATCTTTCGTAGAAGATCATTCAATTATAATAAGGAGGATTTTAACTGTTGTTTCTTTCTTAATTACACACTGTGCTCAAACCCTAATGTTGGTCCATTTCCAACCTGTGACGCATTGCTTGGCCGAAAGATTCAGAATCATCAACACGAAGATTACACAAGAAGTGAACAGTGACATTTATAGACAGTCAATGTGTCACCGGAATCCATCACATCCACGTCTCAATCAGGATGCTAACATAGATGATGAGATCAACTCTCTCATGATCGCCTACCACTTGCTTTGCGATGCTAGAGACCAAGCAAATACTTTCTACAGTGAAACTACTATTGGCCTCTATTTCCACTAAGTTTGTATATATAACTGTCACACTATACATTGCCTTTACAGATCTCATAATGCTTAACGTAGAAAGAATTATTCCAACAATAGTCTGGACACTGTCTATGACACGTTACCTATGTATGATCGTCTGCTCAAGCTCTGACGTCACTCGAGCGGCTCAGGAGACGACACTAGTAATCAGCAAGCTGATAACCAACCCAGACATGAAATCAGGACTTTGTTGCAGCTGGCCAAGAAACACCTAGAGTTTTCTGCTGGAGGATTTTTTCAAATCAACAGAAAAATGTTAATATCTATAGCCGCTGCCGTGGCCACTAATCTAGTAATACTCATTCAATTCCAGATTTAACCAAACCGAGACAATTAATCGTCAATTTTTCAGTCTATTCCTTGGTTTGTGAGTGTCCGTTTTTTACCAAGTACTGTTATTAAAAGTAATTAATTGTATCTTTAGTCCCCTGATTCGCACCAAGGAGAATCATCATATCATAGTAAAATGACATTTTTAGTAATATCACTTGTAACTGTAACAAAATTTTTAGACAGTTCAGTAACATTTTGCACTACTACACTAAATTAATATTACATGTAATAATATTATATTGGTAACTAGTCATCTAACACAAATGAGCTGTAAGTGTTGATATAATAATGTTATGAGTTATATTTTTCTAACTGTCATATGTTAAGTTCTACTAACACGTTTGTATTGTGTGCTAGCACTTGTTATTTTTATCTCTGTTCTAAATACTGACACATAATGATTATTTATAGAATGAGTTTTGGCTGAAAGAACAATACGTACGTGTATATTCTTAGTTTTTCAGCGCTACATGTTGTTATCATTTGAATTTTTCATCAAAACTAGTTGTTTGTGTTTTTGATTAAGAAATTGTGTTTCTTTTTGTCTAAATGCTTCAGTAATAATTGGATACATGATAATGTCTTTCTTAAGAGTAGTGCTCTGAATGTTGATCTACATTATTAACATTTTGGCAGAATGTATTCTTACTGTATAATGTAGGCTCTTAATAAAGTAATGAAGCTTAAAAAGAATAATAAGTTATTATTCATTTAGTAAACTAACTGAAGTTTTGGGAAAATTAATAAGCTTTTAAAAATTAACGAATGAAAAGTTTTGTTGCTTTGAAGTAATTAGTTTATAATTTTGTATAGTTTGTGAAATAAGATATTATAATGAGAATTATTAAAACGTAAACAACTGTTGTTAGTAATTTGGAACAACATTCAGGTGGTTTTAAAAAAAAACTTAATATCCTTACAGTTAATAAGCACTACTTTGAATGTAGTCAACTCTCCAACAAGTTCTTTTGAATCTTTTTATTATTTTTTGTTAAGTAGAGCCTGATCCCTCTGTAAATCTTATTCTTCCCGTCCTAGTGGGTTTCTGTCATGTGCTTAGATCATATCGAACAGAATAAGGGGAGAGTGGATACATTACCAAAGTCGATATTACTTATATAAATTGGTATGAGGACAGACAGAATTTTAACCTGAGCTATCTCTAACTTAGATCCAAGGTCTTAGACGATTCTGCTATCTTATCTCCATCCAAAGAGCTTTGTGCACTGCAATCTGTCCTCTCCTTAAGTTGTCAAATTCAAGTAAGGTATAAGGTTAAGCTTACGCAAAAACTAATCAATACCCAATGCCTGCATTAAGAAAAGGGGCTCCTATGACGTTCGCTTATAAAACTTCCTACAATCAACCTGGTACAGGCACTGTGTTACAACAGTATAGGACTGAGTAGCAATCAGAAAACCAATAAGAGTCTAAAGTTTAAGTTTCGGTGCCGACAAGTTATATGCCAGGAGTCCCGTATAGCATCACCCCATGTCTGATAATCGTAGCGCCCATAATATCAAAGAAACAAAAAGGGCATCCACAGAAGATTTAGAGTCCGGGACTGTTAAAGGTTCGCCACTCTAACAGTTGAATACAGTTATGTTTCGGTGATCAGTCTAAACTATTCACAAAGCAGCAAAAAATATATACTGGTGAAACGTTAGAGATTAAATATTAATAAAATATCCACTAAATCAAACCAATATTTATTATTTAAAAAAAGTATTTATGTACATATAGTAAAAATAAATGTGTACTCGGTGCCCATTTTGGACTCAAAACCAAACAAACTAATATTCCAGTATTTTAATTAGGGTTTTAGTGGAATAATTATAATAAATAATCTCATTACAACATTTGTCCTTCACATTGAATTCCTTTATTTTGTCTCTCATTTCATCAATAAAGTTATTATATTATTATAAAGAACTACAGATATTAAACCTTAGACATGGAATAAAGTTTCGCAAATCGAAATAAAGTCTACTAGTCCGCAAAACAACTACTGAGGACCAATTTAATTCTTTTCACGACTTTACAAGAAACTATATCTAATCTGCAAAGGCATATGGTGTCTCTAAATTAGTTTAATCCTCTAAAATTCTTTCATACACAATTTGTGACATCATCAATAATTAAAACAAAGGTTTGTTTCTAACTAATCAAAGTCAAAACCGGCAATAGACTTGTGGATCATGTGAACAGTGTTGCTAATAAGTTTAATAGATTCATGGGATCTGATGCTTGTGGGCAAGGCCCGCGACCGGGTCATAAGGTTGAGTTAACGCGTAGACGGGTTCGAATAGCCTCAATGGCACTGGAAACGGTGGTTGAGAGAGAACTCGAACAAATTATTCAGCATCTTCCAGCCGAAAGAATCAAACTACTTCAATTTTATATTAATATGTCTCATCGAAAACGTTTAAGCATATTTTAAGACCATTAACAAAATTAGTCAAACTTTATTTTCGTACTAAAGTATTCCTCTCTTTTCTAAAAGTTTCTAAAGTAACAACAATTAAAAAATTATCGGCCTGTCTCAATCTTGCCAACCTTTAGCAATATGCTTGAAACACTTTTTATAGTAAAAACACTTCGATTTTTAAATAAAAACAACTGGCTCTCGATTAAACAGCTTAGATTCAGAAAAGGAAATTCTACTATGTATAGTCTGGTAGATATATTTATGTGGAGGGATTCAATGACAGAATTCCATGTCAACTGTGTTTATCGAGTTATCAAAAGCATTCGACTGTGTTGACTAGAGTAAACTGCTAGACAAACGTAAAACTCATGGCATTCGAGAAGTTTCTCACAAGTGGCTGAGGTAATTTCTCCGTTATATAATGAAAAATTCAATTTCAAACCAGTTGTTAGATTTAATTAATGTGAGTTACGGATTCCCTCAGGGATCTATTCTAAGTCCATTCTTTTTTTCATATATTTAAATCACTATAGTAGGATCCTGCAGTACGCCGATGACTCGACTCTCTGTCCAGCACAAAAACGAAGTCATACCTGAAGCTTCAAACCTTTATCGATCTCAAAATTTGTGTTGTAAAATTACAACAATATCAATCTCACCACAAGTTTTGAAAACAACTGTTGTAAACCCTTCGTTCTTCAGACTCACCGACGGACACATCCGTAATATTAGAAGACACCTTTTGGGAAGAAGTGTATACAAGTAATTACCTTGAAATCCACCTGGTAAAGGGTTGACAGGGAATGATCACATTTATTCTATATGTGCCTAATTATCCTTAGAATTCTATTTATTGAGGTCTTTAGCAAAATACTACATTAATCAGGCCCTGCTGATGGTATATTTTGACTTAATTTACAAACACGCCTCATAAGAAATGCTGCTTTGGGGATAATGTGCGAACACGGACTTCATGAGTGCTTTTAAACTCTATAAAAAAGCAGTGAGATCATTTCGAAACTGAAACCCACCGAGTCATGTAAAGAACCCTTCTAAACTCAACAACTATTGACGCTACCTTTGGAAAACAACCTTTTTTGGAATTTGACTGGGAGACCGCCTATTTGCTAAATGATGTCGATGATGGTTTGGGGTTAAATAAATAAATATTACCGAATGAATGTACATGTTGTATGTTTGAGTGGAGAAAACTATGATGGACTGTCAAAATGACTATTATTATTATTTATTATTATAATTATTAGTATTGACTTTTGCATTGCAATAAATATTATTGTTAACTGCAATAGTGATATTTTAATGTTAATTTGTTAGAGAAGATCACAACCAAACAGGCAGTCACCGAATGGCACGATCACGATTAAAAAGGGTGATCCTGGGACATACATTTATATACCTAGAACGTCTCCTCACATTAAATTGGATTCCCACAGTTCTTGTGCAGTCAATTATAGAGCTTTACTAATCGTATTTCACTGGCTTCTGGAATGAAGCAGGACGCATACATATTTTAAATCTTGCCAGGGAACCAGTAATACAAGTGGCACAGATTTTGGCTCCTCAGTAGCATGGCTATTGGCTCTGAGATCTAAATGTATCTATCGTGGGATGCGCTGACAACATTGTCCTTACTGCAATTATTCAAGAAAATATGGCAGAGCTATGGGAAAATATGTGTGCACGAGGTGTCAGCTTGGGCTGGCTCGAAGTTTAAAGCAAGGAAGTGCGCTAGTCTTGCCATTGATGCACACTCAGACGAACGAGAATGTTGGTGCTCCTACAGTGTGTCTGAGAAAGGTTATGGAATAACGTCATTTCGTATTGCCTACAAGGTTCCAGATCAATGAGGCCCCTGAGCAGAACATTACGCAAATAGCATCTGACTAATTGAAGTCTCTTGACACTCTGGCAGAATTTGGAAGTTAATATTAATGTTTTCAGTTTCATGGATGATTGAAAGTATTAGATTATCATTTAGGATTGATAATTCCAATAGTCTAATTTAACGTAATCAAGTTGTTATTGGTTATTGGTCAACCTGTCACATCTAATTATTATTACGGAGTCAATCATGTGAGTGCAGTCAAAATATTCAAGGGATGTTTTAAATAGATATTCGACAAACTGCTTTCAAATACATTTCCATAAGTAAATATTTTTATTACAAATTTATACGACTGTTATTTTGTTGTGAGCAAACATGCACTAACGTAAACATTGATTGAAACATGTTCATACATGTTTTAAACAATTGACGTTGCATTACCTAGAGTTCAAAATAGAAATAGAAATTGAAACCCTACAATTTGGGATCATTTGAGTTAAATTGTCTGGACTACAGAAAACTCAGAATAGATTTATGTATTAATCAATAAATATTGCATAAACTATGCCTTTATAATAGCGCTGCCCTAATAGAAAGCATTACCTAACGCCTACATTACGAGAATAGGCAATCACCCGATAAAACAGCCTTGCGTACGAACAAATGAAGAATCTAAGGCGTACAGTATATATATGTTGCACTTTATTTCTTTCTTGCCAATGCCAGAGCCATTCTTTAAATAACTATTATTTGCACTGCATTAGCTTATATTCAACAATAATATTGTAGTAATAGCGTATAAAAGCAATAAATTGACAATAATAACATATAAGAATATATAAGAAATCGGTAAAATGTATTAACCAGTCGTAAAAACTGGTTATATAATTTTAATAAATAATATGCACAATTAATTTTAAAATATCCGTTTTCGATTTGATTAAGTTATATTTTTAATTTCCTATTTTACATAAAAATAAATTTAAAACGTAGTAATCAACGTTATATCATTTGATCACTTAAGCATTGAAATACAACAATGATTTGATTTCTAACAAATGTAAAAGAAATTCATTAAAACTTTCCAACAAATCACACTTGGTGGGTGTAAAAGTCTTTCAACAATTCCTGTTACGCTAATCTATTTTATTGTTAGCAGTAACACTACTTTTCAAGTAATATAATTCATAAAAGGAACTATAATTTGCTCCAAATATATATCCTTGACCTTATAACCATGTGAGAATTCGCATCACATAACATTACACATTGTTAGTAAAACAAGGATAGATCATAGTTTTAAATACTTACGTACGCAACCAAGGTAAAGTCAAACTGTGTTTTATATTAAAATGAATAAATACCAACAGTTCCTAATGGAAACTACAAATAAATTAAAATTTGCAAAAACAGTTTTTTCCGATTTTTTTTATTAGGAGTTCTTCGAAATAAAATACCCTACATATATTTGGTTGTATCATCTGTTATGTTTTTAAAAAATTCAATTAAACTTTTTTAAACATATATTACTATTAGAAAATTTGTTTTGATGTTATAGTGAATGAGGAACTTAAGGTATTGTCATATTCAGAGTGTCCTATGGTTGGGTAGTAGTATCTGTAAAATATCAACATTAAATTCATAGTGAACCTAAATAAAAATAAAAATACAACAACAGCATTACCCAAAAGAAAATGGATCATATTTTACATATGATATTAATTTAAAGATGTTTTTAAAGTGCTATTAATTGAGGAGGTCTATGGTAAAAGGGCGTATCTGAGCATACGCCCTTTTTCCGGAGACGGTCTATTTCGATTTACCATGTATCCGTTGGCAACATTTTATCATTGTACCTCTATTCATTTTCTTTTTACGAATCTTGTTCTATAATGATGCACAACGATGCCAGCTGCCAGTTCTTCTATTATTCTCTTAAGGGGAGGCGGAACAAAAAAAATATTATTTTTTCAAACTTTTTTATTGTATTTTATTAAAATATACATTTTTCCGAGTTCATTGATATATAATACACCTGGGTTATCTAAATATTTCATTACAAAATAAATCCTTGAACTTTTGTTGCAGGGTCAGTTTTTACTAGAATATTTTCGCTTGCATACATACGTATATCTACCCATCATTTCTGTTGCTATTTAATTTTGCTTCATTTGGCAACACTGAATATAGACAACTGCTTACTGTCTTCTGTTGCTAGGGAATAAATATTGTAAACATAACCTGTTTGTTTGTTATTGTTTATGGACGTTATTAGTTTCTGTGAAAGTTTTTACTAGCGTTTGTGATTCTTACAGTTTCGTTTATTGGTTGTATTATTTATTCATAATGCCTAGACCTACTTATAAAACAACTAAAAGCAGGAAAGAAGTTGGTGGACGTGGAAAAAAGAAGGTAGTACAAGGTGTACCTGTACATTCATCTGCTAGTGTTCCTAGCTCTCCTAGGCCTAGGCCTACCAAAGCGTCTAGCTCATCAAAGAAAATTGACTTTTCGGGGTATAGCCAATATGCTACAGATCATAGTTATAAGAATGAAATTATAGATATCAGTATACTATCAGAGAAACTCCAAGAATGTTCTCTTTGCAAAAACTGTAAGAAAAACGGTTTACAGTTGCGTTCCATGAATTATGTTGGCTTAGTGTCGAAACTAGAACTCTTTTGCACACATTGTAACTTTTGTGAAGAATTTAATAACTCTAAAAAGGTTGAAATACCTAATGTAGCAATGATGAGCAGTTACAATGGCCAGTTACAATGATGGGCAGGTTACCAAATGCAGAGTTCTGCACTCAATGGGACTTGAACCTGGTGTCCGATTAATAAACGCGATGAAATCTCTAGACCCAGAACGCATCCGAAGAGCTGAAAAAGCCATTTCAGACTTCTTGAGGCTGGCAAGAAGAAAAGAGAGGATTCTGAAGAGAAGGCATGAAGAGGTGGAAGATGAAAACCCTGCATATAAGAGTGGAATGTACTAATGTAAGTAAATAAATGCACAGTTTAAGTTTTTAGCCGTTTTCCGAAAATCGATATTTTTTTGACATAAGGTACATTTTCTCTGGAAATACTGAAGATAGAGAGTTCAAATTTTTACACAATATGTATGTAATATTTGTACACACCCTGAGTGTTTTTTGTGGCCTTAAGTTAACTTTTGGTAAAAAAAATTAAATCTTAAAAAAAATCTGAATATTTTAGGTGTCATGGGAAAAAAATTATAACATACTTATTTTTTTTTATAACTACTTAAAAAAACCCAGGCTATGTATAAAAGGCATATGAATAACTGACAAAAATTTCAAAACAATAGGCTTAGTAGTTTTTGAGAAAATGTTCCTTATTTTAGCATTACAGAGATAGGGATTCCGCCTCCCCAAGTGAATGTGATTTGACTAGGATATGTTGTGTAGACCTGATGTAAAGTGAGGTTAGTTTTGTTAAACATGAGTGTTAATCCAAATAATGAAAACATCTTAATAAGAAAGGAAAAAAGAGGCAATCTGTTGAAGACTGTGAAAGCAATAAAAAATGTATATATTCTGGAGACAATTATTTCAAATCACGATACGAAGAGAACAAGCCTAGTAAGACATTCTGTGTTGTATTAAACTGTTGAAAGCAAGGCTGTGGGACCAAAGTGAAAGGAAGTAACCAAGAAGGTTTATTTCATCAGTTTTTTAGCTGCGCTTCGAAAGAAAATCGAAATGCCCTTCTCTCTGGACTGATGAAATCATAAAGCGCAAGTTCTCACTTGGTAGGTACTACTAATAAAATAGATATTGTATGGAAATACTGTGTTATTGTTAATGGGACTGAAACAAGTGTCTGCAGGCAGTTTCTTTTTGAGCTATTTCAAGTTTCTGAAAAACTACTTAGAATTTTAAAAAAAGTATTATCTAGTGATACTTTTATTGAGAAGCGTGGAACTCATAGTAATCGACCTCACAAAATTGATGATAAAATCTGGGATCTTGAAAAAACACATCTGTCGACGTTCTCTAGCTGTGAGTCTCAATACTCCCGGAACAAAACAAAGAAACGTTATTTCGAAAACTCTAACCTAAATACATAAGTTTTGTACAGCAATTTCACTGATTTCTACAAAGAAAAAATTAGCAAAGCTCTTAAACTTCATTATAAAACTTATCTTCACTTCTTTCTTGCACAAAATGAACTATGGTTTTCGACTCCCTCGAACAGATGTTTGTAGCTACTGTTCGGAATGTGTAGTGTAACTTAAGATCAATCCTAACGATAAATGCAAAGTACTGTATGAATTACATTGCAGAAGATTTAAAGCCTTTAAGACGTTGAAAGTTGATTTGTTAAAAAAATGTGTAGACATTGTTTTTATTTACAATTACAACATTTTTTTTATTACAAAGATTTTATTTTTGGAGTTAGCTTATGCTCAAAATTTACCTCTACCAAAAACAAATGAAACGGCACAATTTTACAGACGTCTTCTTTGGTATATTTATTTAATGTGCACTGTCATAATGATAGCAGCAGAGCTTTGTATTATTATTTAAAGAACGAAGCAAGGAAACATCCAGAAAGTGTATGCTCATTCCTGTATGATTTTGTTAAGGAAAAGGTTGAAAGTATCAGATGTGATGAGATCTATCTTTTGTCAGATAGCACAAGTGGACAAAATAGGAATAAAGTTATGGTAACATTCTGCAGCTGGTTAACAACTTCGTTTGGGATTCCAGTAACCCACATTTTTCCAGTTGTTGGCCACAGTTTTGGACAGAATGATAGGAACTTCGGAGTCTATGGGGCCAAGGTTACAACTGAGGAGAAGATCCACAATTTTCAAGATTACATATAAATCTCACAAGCTACAAGGAACAACCCCAGCCCATTCATCTTTAAAAATGGTGCCCCTTTGTTAAAATATTGGGCTACAGGATTTCAGAATGTTTTTCAGAAGCCAATAACATCCAAGAGAACGGCTTTTAATATTATGTCATATTGTCGTCTTCTATACCCACCTTTAGGAGGAGTTCTGGTGTCAACTTCATATTTTGGGGATTATTGCCCTTTCCAGTACTTCAAGAAACGTGAGGTTTCTATTGATTACGAAAATCTTCTACCAGCTGATAAAGTAAAAAAATAATCCTGCTAAGGAAAAGGACATTCGAAAGTTATTTAGATTTCTTAATGAGACTGACGTTAAATGGTTTGAGAACGTTTTCCAAGAGTCTCATAATGGAACTGTTTCTCTCGCAAAAGAAGAAGAGACAGCGCTGCTATTGTGGACAATCATGCTGTTGAGGAAATAAAATAAAGCTATAAAATTGACCTCCTAATGCAAGAATTTTACTTGTAATAAATATAATAGTTATTGTACAATTGTGTTTAAATTAATTGTTAACCATAGACATTTCCTTAGTGCATGCAGGTAAATAAACCTAAGTTACAAAACGGGCATAAAAACAAGATTAAAAGATTCTACAAATAATTTGGACTAACAATTATAGCCGAGCCTTTTATTATGCAGTCCCCATTGGGTTAAAGGTCATTAATGATAATTTTAATAACCGTTTTGTTACACTTGAAGCTGTCAATCTTTGAAATAAGGGCTTTCCTTTGTAAAAAGGGCGTATGAAAACATGGCTGACTGCAAAAAGGGCGTATGAATTTTTTTTATAATAATTTATATTTCAAATGCTAACTTAACAAAACATCTCTTTTTGTAATATAAAAGTTGAGATTCTTAACTATATTATTTATTGAAGGTTTTGAAGCCATAACTCTTATGTGTAAAAAAGTACAATCAATTCTATTATTGTTTGCCTGTTTCCCAAAAGTATGGTTTCTGGTTATCAGCCATTTTACCATAGACCTCCTCAATTATTATATTGCTTAAATATGGCGATATTAAAAAAATGTGTTGTTGCACTATTTCAGAAAATAAGTAACCATCGTTACGATACCTTAATTATTTTCAATTATTATTTCATTATAAAATTTTATTCCTTACTGGTAAAGTAAAACACATGTAGGGCTAAATAAGTGTTATAAAGGACAATAGTATAGCATGTTTTCCTTTTTTTAACATTTACTGGCCATTATATGAATAGTTAGTTAAAATCTACACCGTTTAGTAATGAACTTATTGTTCCCCTCTAATTGTTTGGAGTTACATACAGGTGTATTACCTAAAAAACAATCAAAACTTGATTCCAGAACTTGATATCTTGCAGCCTCTTTATATTTTACTTCAAAGAAATAATATTTTAAAACTGTGTTCTATTTAATATTCAACCATTTTATTGATGATGTGTATTTTAATCATGTCTAATATGTGTATTCCTCCTATACTTTGCGTCTGACTTAGTTTAAAATTGAAAAGGATTGACACAATGCAGAAAAATTAAATTATTAATTTTTATTATACTAAACAAAATATGAACTAGCAGGTAATTTAGAAAGTAGAAATCGCATTAAACACTTAGAAATATTATCGACTCTGACTTTCTTCATTTTTACTACGTGTTCTAAAACATTTCCGGATCCACCCAATAAGCCAAAACCTGTCCCTCATTAATTATTCAGACGTATGTTAACTTTTTAGCGTTTTAATTTAAATTTTGAGGGCAGTTTAATTTATTTACTATTTATAACATGTTTATACCAGATTTTCAATTATAAAATTTCCAATCTCGATTACTAGTATATTCTTTGACTGTTGTGACTCAATCATCCATTCATCCTTCTAAGAAACCTATGTTCTTTCCACTTAAAGTAACTGATAGAGCAATCCCTTTCTGATTGTTAATCGTCCCTCGAATATATGTTTTAATCTTTATTACAAATTTATATAAGTTGAGGAATTACATTGGGTAATATCACCTATTACTTTTCTTTTTTTACGCAGCGTATCTCACAGAACTTATATTCATATAATGTATATTTACAAATTAGAAGTCTAATAGTATAAAGAAATATATTAGGATTTATTATTCCTTGTAGGCTACTTATTTATATTTAGTTTATTTTTCCCCTTAAAAGTAGGAATGGTTTATTCCTCTTCAATAACTTCAAACACCACCTTGTCCTACAGATTTTTGAAAATTTTAACAATTTTTAGAAGAGTTAGGGCACCAAATTAACACCCTATTTTGAATTATAAGCGCAAAACCGGTTTGGATGTGGCACTGGTGTATTAGGATCACAGATGACGGCCAAAGTCAACGTATGAGTCCCACTATATGACGTAATACTGACATTATTGTACGTCATGTACTAACGTAATTATGACGTTTTAAATCATAATTATGACGCCATTCTACTTCTAGTTCGTCAGTTTACTACCAGAGTTTAATAGCATACACATGGTTTTTCCGTTCGCCACTAGATAGCATTTGCGTTTGGTTGCGAGATTGCACTAACGAAAATGAATAGGCTCTGAGATTCGGAGGTATCAGGGTAGCATAAACTACCTAATATCAACATTAAGAAGCTCGAGTGAAGAAGATTACAGATGGGCTCCTAACTCAGCCCATTTACGGGGTCCACCCAAGCGGCCCAAGAGACAACCGGCCAAACTCCGCCCATAACAAAAATATAGCCATTCAAGAACAGCGTTATGAATATTTAACTAACCAATAGAAATTGAGCTAAGATAAGGGTACCGTTTCAATGTTTCACTTGTAACTGAGTATCAGGCGCGCAGAGATGGATAGAAGTTCTGGTAGCAGAACCTTGGCGATCACCGATTCCATCACAAACAATTGGCGGTCTATTGAGGCGGGCAGCTTGAATGAACAGCACTGTTTTAAACAAACATATGTTAAAATAAACCTGCGCCGATACATGTATTTCTGAACATAACATTTCTAATGTCTATAGTCATTAACTGAACAAGTTGGTGCTTCTAACTGTGTGGGTTTTTAACAATTCCATTTTTATTTTAGTAAATTCATATTTATAACCTAACTTAATAAAATAATAAAACAAAAAGGAGTAAGCTAGGAACTTTTTTATTTTTGGGCCAGGAAAAAATTTCCTACGGCATAGTTTTGGATTAAGGTATAATTTTATTACGTGTTTTAAACCTTTTTGTCATTTTGCACCGTTTATAAGCGACACAAATAAGTATTCAAGCTGTCATTACAGTTTGAATACTGGTTATACTCACTAATTAAAACAAACTTATTTCACAATCGTGTATCCAACCTTCTGTCAATGGCGCTGTTTAACGGGTACAACGGTTATCACAAGATATCCGGATCAAGCAACGTCGAGCGTGGCTGCTGCTTGGATGGGTGACCGCTGAGCGATCCTGTCCTTGCAAGCAGCCCGCCTGCCCAGCCGTTGGTGGTGGTTCGGAAATCACCTTTAAACCGTTTGTCCCCAGGTTAAGTGTTAGAGAGGGCTTCTTAGCCATGACTTCGCCTGGTAAAATAAGACATATTTACTTTATTTTTTTTACAAATGAGGAAAACTGGCGCGGCACTGACGGTGGACTCTCGACTTCTGTTCTCAGTTTGGCGGAAGCTATTATATTGAGTCACACGTAATTATCATGATAATAATATAAGAGCCACAAGTATTGGAATGTAGGTCATCATTTCCAATTTGGCTGATAAAAGTACAAATGTGTATTAATTATATTTAACACAAACGCATCAGAAGAGTTGCATACAACTTTGTACAATAGTACACTTATTTATTACTTTAAAATAAAATTCGCCTCACGAATATCTTCTAAGTAAAACTGTTGTGTTGATATTCATTAAATACTTTTCCAGCAAACTTCTGATATGCTAATACAGGTGATTCGTATTTTCGTGTTATTATTATAGTTGCTATGACAATGTTTATAATAAAAATATTATACAAAAATCGAACTAATTTCATTTCATGAAGCAGTCAAAAATCGATCTTTGACCAAATAAAACTGATAGTTAGTTGACACCCAACAATTGGTGGATAGTTTTTGCTTAATAAAAAACCTACTGCGTCAGCAACCACATCACTCACCGTTTTTACTGCTAATTTTACGTTTATTATACGGCTTCTATAAAATACTTAGGCTATCTGAAAGTTTGTTTGTAACTTTCAAACCTTCTCTAATTTTTGACGGTTGTTTAATTCTTCTACATACTTACCATACCATATTGCAATTCAATTGTAGGCATATCTTGTGTGCTAGTTTGAGCAGTAGCAAGCGTCTAGCTAGCATAACACATTCTTTACGACCTATCCCATTAGTTTGAAAACAATGTTTTTGAAGGTAACCTACAACCAATCGAGTTTATTTACTTCAGAAATAGTTTATTTACTATTAGTACTTGCTCCATCGAAAGAGTATTAGACGTGTTACTGTGTCAGTTCCAGTATTATTATGATACAAAACTTCTCGAAATTGAAAAAAAATAACATTAATTTCATTAATAATTAATAGTATCCTTATTAAATTAATCAATCACAAGTCCCAAAACCGTCTCCATCTCTGCCAACCCAACCATCGCGATTTTAAATCAGACCGGAGTATTAGGAAAGCAGGAAACTGTACTCGTTTTAGCAATGTTTGATGTTGCCTCTACAGGGGTAGACCGGTTCAAGAACAAAGGTTTCTAACCGTATGAACTAGATATCTTCTGTAGGTTGTTTATTTTCTCATCTATGAAAGATAATTTTTTTATTACATATTGGTAACATTGAAACCTACCTACATTTTATACAGCGTCCGATGTTCTGTAAAAAATAATATTGTAAAAATAAAGGACAAAGATTTATTTGAGAATCATTTTGTCTCTTTGTAGAATTGCACTATGATAATTATACGTTCCCTTTAAGAAACTAAGTGTCAAACAATTATAACAAGATGTTATTTAAAGTACATAAAACGCAAGTAGAAAATATTCGATTTTTATAATGCACAAAAATATCAGTCATACACATAAAATACCTCGTATCTTTCGTTGTTTAATATTAAAACGACGATTTATTTTGACACTCAATATTTCAAATATCAGTTTTTCAAATCAACATAAAGTGCATTTTTGTCTATGTGTAACTAAGTATACATAAATTATGTAAACTAAAGATTCAGCAAATAAATTTATTAACAGTACAATTTAGCAACTGTTCTTGTGTACTCTGTATGAATACCGTTGTTATCATGCATGCAACCACTACATCGCTTGTGTTTGCGTACAATCGTATTGTACGAAGAGGAATGGTGTAAGGAACAAATTTGTTAACGCATTATGTTAAACGCCATCCTTCATACTAACAGTTGCTTAGAAATATCCAAAGGATATTTCTACACTAAAATTCATTCTAACGAGATTGAAGCACATTGTAGTATTTAATATATCATAGCTTACAAACTATTATATTATTGATAGTTTACTATTTATCAATAAGTATATATGTCGTACTTTATAGAATCATTGGCGTTTCTAACCTTGTGGTAAATTTTACTTCAAGTTAAATTGTGTTTGTGATATACCATCTTGTAACAATAGCTGACATTTTCTTCTCTGCGGATTTTGTTGCTCTTAAATAATAAATATTCCGGGCCTAACATTTGCTATGTGAAAAATAATTATTACTTACGCCAAAGAATCAGAAATACTTGCTTACATTTAATCTTAGAAAATATAAAATGGTGCTTGATCAGTTATGTAATATAGGTTGCAAAGACGAAATTACTATCAAAGTTTTACTACAAATTGCACGAGTTACGAATCCAAACAACTATTTTACGCATTTTCAACTCATTTATAAAACCCACCTTAATGAACAAATCTGTAGCACATTATTAGCACAAGAGACACTTAAATCTGATTGGTTCCCTCAATATTATGTATGATATTTTAAGTGTGCTTTAAGGAACAGAGGTATGGACAGAAGCATGTCTCACCGAGCCATTTACCCCAGCCTACTGTCCAAAGAACAAGACGTAAGTCTTATATGAATTTTACTTTTCGGAACAAGGCAAATTCAAATGATACTGGATATATTTTAGACCGGACGTAGATTACAAGATCTGAGTTTCATAGACATTTAGCGTTTATTTATATATTTTATTTTCTTGATCGAGACATCGGGCTCAAACTCAAATGTTCTTCCTATTAGTATTGAAGATAGTACCGTTAGTAAAAGCCAGCTATAACATAACAAGATAGTGCCACATCACGTATTACAAGGTTACATTCAATACGTTATTCAATATCTCTTTTCTTTCTTGAGATGGCAATAATACAGACAGGCAGTCAAATTTTACGGTCACCCTTTAGAAAAACATAGTACCAGACAACTAAGTGATTGGTATCAATGAGGTTTGGCCTAATAACATGGATGGTTATGCACAATCACACAGCTTAATCTCATACAAAATGTAAAGTATACAAATGAAATCTTTCTTAAGGTATCTTACTAATAATTATTAGTTAGAATACATGTTTGTATACTATATCTTGTTAAAATGTTTTCGTATTTTTGGTTTGTTTGAACATTTATTTATTCTGCGATTCTATAGCAGTCTTCTTGGTTATCCATCAGACCAATGCAAAAATGTTCACCTGTACTCAGCCAAATTCATTGACATGCACTATCATCGGACTCGATATTACTTGTATAAAAAAAGAAACTTCTTGTAAAAATTCAAATCTACAGGGCTTTTTGCTTTCGAGCTGTCGTGGGAACAGACTGTCAGGCAGACATAAATGTAGTTTTTCCAGCTTCTTAAGTGATAAGCATCACTAAAACTCAACCAATAATAATTCGCAAGCTCTTAATCAGTGGTCAAGTGTTAATGGATTTCAAAGTATGTGAATTTTATAAGAAAGTGAATTAAAATTGATTAATTAAGTAAAAAACAGGGATACGACTTCGAGTTTTTTCCCGAAATATGGCGGACATGCGATGCACCCTAATACAACAAAGAACACTAGAAAGTAGAAAGATGTGCTTTACGACTATTCCAGACAAAAAACGATCTTAGTGGATACTCAAACTGTAACTTAGCATTTGCCATATCTGCCGTTTCTTGCGGGATACACCTACGAACAAAAACATTTTTAGATTTTCATTATCATGAAAAAATGTTCCATAATATCAATATTTGTTATTAATTTTTAAATTAATTTTGAAGAAAAAGTTATGTTTTTTGAAATACCCTAGTTATGAGTCATTGTTAGAATGGAGATAGCTAATGTTTGCTAATATATTACATGATAAGATCCCATATGTTAGTATACAGTTCAATTACAGTTTTATTTATTCTGCAATTTCCCACTGCATAAAGGTTACACATAAAACCAATATTAAAATTGTTAACGCTCAGCCAAATGCCACGGAGTCACATACACCATTGTTGAACTTATTATTGTTAATTTATAAAGAAACCTATTAATACATATATTGAAATTATATTTTAACTTGCGAGTGAAAGTATACTCGTGCCTGAACAATGTATCATAGTTCAGTTTTGTTTTAATTTCTTTTGAAATCTAACTATGAAAGCTTACACAAGACTCATGTGTTGCAATTTTCGGAATGACGAGTCCGTTTGCAACCCGAAGGGTTTGACAAATATAAGACAGACACTATCGTTTCCTCACTTCCCCCGCTTCCGGTGAGAGAGACAGCGAGCAATGGCCATGAACGCCTTCCGGTTATCTCTTTTAACGGCTAATTTGTAATAGTCTTAACATAGTTCTCATCGCTTTCGTTGTCGGCGCTAGTCGTGTATTAGTGACTTTTGTTATTAATGAGTATGATGTTGATAGTACAAAATAAAACTATAAAACCTCTAGATATCTAATTTTACAGTTTAGAAATATTATAATTCCTTAAAGGGAATACATTTTACTCTCTGTTTAACATCTCCGGCATTGCTTCGACCCAAACTGTGTAAGACATACTAAATTAGATGCTTATCAAAACCTGTGTTACAGTTGATCTACCTAAAAAAATAAAGTATTGAAGTTTTAACCCTTTGTTGGTAAGCTTCTTATATAGGTTATATGGTAATGGAATAACCCATTTAATTTACTTTATAACATATTTTAATCAATAAAAATTGTAAGACCACAAGCAAAGTAAATATCGTGATCGTTTAAATAATATATGACTTGATATCATAATTTTTCATAATTATTTTGTTTTATTTTGCACTCTAGAGCATGTGTTGTTTACATAAATTCCAGGAAAATAATATAAGCTAATAATACCAACAAAATATTAATATAAAGTAAATTTTAAGCTCATATTACTCGTAAAATAAACTAGAGAACTTCATGCAAGCAATAAAGATAACGTTAGAAACACAATTATTTAATTTAAAGCCTCAAAATATGTGTAATTGTATATACAGTAAATATGAGTATATCCTCTATAAAAATACAAGTCTATTTATATTCCAATATTATTTATCAGGAATGGCATGGGTTTAAGTTTAAGAAAACACATTTAAATGTAAAATATATAATACTTTAGAGCGATTATAAATTAAGGGACTTATTGACGGTGAGAGGCATTACAGGCCTTTGAGCACATTAACCAAACGGAATGTTGCTGTTTTGTCCAGCTAGAAATGATACTTCTAAGACATTTACGTTCTTGAAAGTTTCGAGAAAGGATCTGTGTACTTAGTTGATCTTTTTATTTATTCATAGGCTTCCTAAAAGATGTAGAGCCTTCTCATTGAACAGGATACGGAGTCAAAGTTACTTCAGTTCACCCAGCTGATCATTCCGGCATTTTCTTCAATTAAATGCGCCAATATTTTAAACCATACATGTTTAATTTAAACATCTATCTGTTTTATTTTTGTCCAAACAAAATTTCATCTTTTATTTTGTTTTTAAAATATAGGATAGATACTCCTACTCGTTTAGCACGCTGACGGCACAGAGGCTGGTCGGGCCGAAACACAGCATGTCTAGAATTCAGTGTTCTGACTGTACGTCGCTTGATGTGCACTTACACGTAAAATTAAGGACAGTTAGTAATAAATACAGCAGAATCAAATAAATATATCTGTAATAAATAAATATATTGTGCGTTATTGAACTCCTGCTAAGCACGTGGACCAATTTTAATGACATTGTTTGTGTGTATTCAGGTGCATTCAAGAATGGTTTAGATTTAAAATTCGGTCCAATTTAAATTTGTTTATTTAATTATTTTTATCTATACAGTGTTGCAGATTTTGGAATGTTTTACATTGATTCCGGAAGGCTCAAATCTTTAATTGCTCGCAACAATTTCTTCACATTGTATGGCAAACGTCATAATTATTTCTAAATTTTAAACTCTCATACAACACTACTACCGCACTCAAACTTACATAATTTTTCATACATTCCAGTCTCATTCATCCTTCGCCAATCTCAACCCACTTCCAGCGCTGGAGTCAGTTATCGAATTGGGCGGTCTACCAGTTAAACGCCAGAAACTCGTCAATGCTGTAGAATGCCTTTGACACCAGAAAGCGCTTAAGACGAGCTTTTGACGCCTTGGGCGTTTTTCATAGAATTTGGCAATCTGTTAATGAAATGAACACCTGCCTGCGAAGGCAAGTGCTCATAAACCACCGTTCTGTGTTTCCAGTTCGGTAGTTATCTCTGCCTCTAGTCTCATACCCGTGTATGTCACGTCCCCTGGTTAGGGCACATTTAGACATACAGAACAAAGATGTTTCTAAAATGTAGAGACTGAGCAAAGTCAACAGTTGCAAATTTTTGAATGCTGTCCTGCACGACTCTCTCAAATTCAACTTTGCGATAATACGAATAGCTTTTTTGTAATTTGAACACCCTCAGGAAATTATTGCCTGCACAGGCCCCCCACAACACCATCCCATAGGAAAGGTGAGAGTGAATTAGCCCATAATATGCCGCAATCAATACCTTACTGGGGCAATACCGGGCCAAGGACCTCAAAACATATATTCTTGAGGGCAGTTTGGTACACACATGGTCAATGTGGTTATTCCATGTCAACCCTCGATCGAGGAGTATTCCAAGGAATTTTGCGGAGAAGACTTCTTCCAATATGGAATCTGCCAACATGGCAGCTAACCCACATTGGGAGTCCACTGGGCGCAGTGCGAAATTTAACACATTGGATTTCGAAGAATTCGTTTGAAGGTTGGGCTGTTGAAATATTGAACACAATTGTTGATATCGACAAAGGTTTGCAGTTCTAAACCTTCTTATGAGTTATTTCTGAAACAGAGAGTCGTGTCATCAGCATACTGCACGATTTTCCCATGCAGCAGCGATGAATATACGTCGTTGACGTACAACAGGAAAAGGATTGGGCTGAGTATAGAGCCCTGGGAAACTCTATAACTCAGTTGCATTGGTTTGGAAAATTGGTTTGATATCTGAACCACTTGAGCTCTCTGACTTAAAAAATGATTTAAGCCATAAGAGCGGCACGCCTCTGACTCCATGAGATTGTAGTCTGTCAAGCAGTATTTCATGGTCAACGCAGTCGAATGCTTTAGAAAGATCAAGGAACACACTTTAATGTGTGATCCTGACGTTCTAGCACCTCTACAACCATAGTAACCAGACTCACCACTGCGTCTGTTGTCGATTTATTTTTCTTGAATTAAAATTGGTGTTAAGAAAGCTGGTTGTTTTTATTTAAGAAGTAAAGCATTCTCGCTAGAAAAAGTTTTTCAAATATTTTGCTTAAGATAGGCAAGATTGAGACGGGCCGATGGTAATTTATTGAACAGGGGTTTTCTTTCTTGAAAAGTGGATGCACTTTTGCAATTTTTAGGAATGAGGGAAAAACTCCTGAGTTAAAATACAAATTGACTAATTTAGTCAGTGGTTTTACAATATTCCTTGACCATTTTTTTATTAACCACATGGATTTCAATTCTAGATCATTTGATTTTTTACTGGGAGTTCTTGAATAATTATCGAGGTCTTCCTCAACTACGGGAGTCAGAGCCATTGAGGCTATTTGACTCTGTCTACGCGTGGGATTACCCTGTGGCATTAATGGAAGAGGGCCCCGTCCACAAGCAACAGACGCAAAAAAGCCTTTAAACTCGTCGGCAAACCTAGAAGCATCACTCAAAAGTAGTGTGTCTCCAATTTTGACTGCGATATGCTTGAATTCTTGATGTTTATTGTTAATGATGCTCCATACAGTTTTGGAAACGTTTTTTGAAGAAATAATTAATTTTGAGACATCATACGCTTTTGCAGCTTGGATCACCTTTCAGTATATTTTTTTATAATTTCTAAAAATGATTTTGAACCGTTTATTGGCTGATTTTTTGTTTAATTCGGAGAAAAACTTGAGTTTTTCTCTCAAAACCAGAATTTCTTTGGTGATCCAAGTATTTTTTACCTTCTTTGGACGAACTTTAACTGCTTTTGTAGGGCAACAGGTATTGAGGTGGAAACTCAAACATTAATTGAAAATTGGGAACTGCTGCTCTACGGGATGTGACAAATTTAGAAGATTCCACTTTTATTTTGAAAGGAAAGGTTTGAGGAGAGCGATATTTCTGGCCTCGTGTCTCTTATTGTTTTGATAGTTTTTGGTTCTCTCGCGATTTGTTTTCCTCTAATGACAGCCTCTTGGCCATAGTGGTCCGAGATAGCTGTGTTGACCACCGACACTGTGACATTTTCAATGTTCGTAATGATAGGCTATTATCAATAGCCGACTGTGTTGTGGCCGTCACTCTCGTTGGAGTTTTGACCAACAGTTCAGGAGATCTGGCGACAGTACGCTTCTGCCAATTTGGAATTTGGAATTTTGAATAGTTCAAGGTTTTCGTTGTTAAAACCGTTCTCGGTTACAACGAGAATATCTGATTTCAGCTCCTCAGATATCAGCTGAATTTTATCCAATTTGTTGGTTGCGTACTGAGCGTTTTGGTGGAGTAGTCTTGGGAACCTTCAACATGTAATTTTTGATTTGTCTGATTTTGCCGATTTTGGTCTGTCAATTTAGTCCTTTGCTGTAAAGTGGGCTCCCTAAAAAAACTGAATTTTCTTTTAAGTTTGCAGAGCATCCTTTGATCTGCAGAATGTCGGGACTGGGGGAGCGTCTCACGGCGTCCGCGTAGGTACGCTAGCTGGCCGTTGACGGGTGGACTCTCCTCGGGCAGCAGCGGGCGTTGGCGTGTTGGTGGTGGTTGCAGCCGTTGTACGATGATTCCCCTGGAATCGCGGCGGCGCCGTCATCCCTGGTCCTTGAATTGCTGGTCTCATCGCTGCCACGATCATCCCAGCCAGTAACCGTTTGCTCCGCCAGGAGAGATGTTGGCCGTGTCTCGTGAAATACCTACGGCCGATGTCATCAAAGTTTAGCACTCTAAGATTGTGTCTAGCAGCCAGTTCATCTATGTAGGCATTCACGAGCACGGTCTTATAGTGGACAGGGTGGGTGGGGTCCAGATCGTGCGCGGTGCGGCAGTGTGGTGAGGATGATCTCGGTGTTGGAGGATCCAGCAGCGATGTACCCCTCCAGATAGCGTTAAATATTCAGCTGCTCGCCGACTGCCAGGTCGTTAGTGCCGGCGATCAGCACCTTGCAGCAGGGCTGGGGCTCAGATGACGTTCGAGCTGGACTCACGACATCCAGGAACCGGGCGCCGGGCACACAGACGCCGTTCACCGCGGTTGTAGGGCCGATCAGTTTTTTAACGAGCCCAGCGATTTGGCGGGCATGACTGTCGCCTCGAACAGTTATGTATTTGAACTGAACGTTGTGTGTAAGTTTTTTTGGAGCTTGTCACGATTTGTTTGTGGTTTTTAGAGAGTTATTTGGAAAATATTTTCCTTTTTTTCTTTTTGGAAAAGGAGACAATTTTTTGTTGGGTTACATTTTTGGTCGGGAGATTAATAAGTACATTTTGCACCGATACAGGATTTTTAGGCTTCCTCCTTTTTACTTCTGTCCACCTGTTGTTCCCTTTATAATCAGCGCACTCGCAAGTTTTTAGCTGCAGCTTCAGACTGCAGTTCTCCGCCTCCAAGACCTCTATCGTTGCCCTTAATCTGTCGAGGAGGTCAGTTCGTTCATACGTGCCAGCGGTTGGCTGTTCCGGCACGTCGCACTGCACTCCGATCTCCACAGACACGGGTGGGCTGAGGAACGGCTCGCACTGCACACCGCGGTACAAAGTCACGGAAGCGTGAGTCCTCTGATCTTCGCGGGACGAGGTGTCGACAGAGAAAATCTGATCCGTGAACTGCAGTAGGCGGGTGTCGGATTCTATAGTGTGATCTAGGAGACCCTGGAACTCTCTGTTAAGGCGTTCTATCTCCTGTTTTAAACGTGCGATCTCTGCTGCTGCATCCTCAGGTGTTGTTTGAGGTGTAGGTTCGGGTTCTGTAGAGACAGACGCAGGTAGGGAGGCGGTGAGTGAGGTGGCGGGGTCCGGGCCGGGCGTGGAGCAGGCGGGTGCGGGCGCTGTCGGTGTGTCGGGGGACGCGGCGGACGCAGTACGAGTCTTGGGAAGTGGTGAAGAGAGGGTTGGCATAGTGACTTCATGGTCCCCACTGTGTTTGTAATTACAAACAGTCACTCTCGTTATGTTATCATCGTTTTGATCGATGCTACGCAACTTTTCCCTAAACACCGCCACGATATTTCTCCATTTTTTAGGGTCCGTTGTTGCCTAAATTTCACATTTTTGTACACTATATACAGCGCTATAACACGTAATACAAAGTGTACTGATACTTAATAGCTGTTAATACTTTCACCTGAACTTCGTCAAAGAGGCTGAAACATTTGTTCATATTTAATTTCACGAAATATTCAATTATTGTAAAGTGCTTGATCAGTAGCGTAATACGGATTGCAAAAACGAAGTTATTATCACTTATTTTAAATTTAGATTGCACCAATAATCAATAAACCATGTAATGCAATGAAAATACCACTTAATCACTGTTATAAAAACTACCTTATTGTACAAAGCAGTGAATGTTTGCACATAAGCTAATCGAATATGGTCAACTCCTTTGACGTTGTGTATGGCATTTTTATTTTAGTTAAATAAAAGCAAGGGTAGCACACTCTACCCTTTATACCGAAACCATATACCCTTATAAATTTTTCTTGATCAGTGAAAACATCAAAATCACTTTAGCATCAGAAATTAATCTAAGTTGGATTCCAAAACCAACAAATGGGATAATGGTTTGTAAGTTCAACAGCATAATTCAATTGTGAAACCGTAAATAAATTAGACCGTAAGTGACTCTTTTTGAGTCGCATTATAAGATATATATTATACTATAAAAATGCCACTTTAAGAATTATAGATCGGAAAAAATTGAAAGAGTTAAAAAAAGACGCTGTATGATCGAAGTTGGTTTTCGTTAGTATATATCTTCTTTATCTGGGAAAAATCTACAATAGTACAGGAAGTGGACGGAACTTGGAGCAACAGTTTTTTGCACATAACATAGCTGTGGTAGTAAAGATTTATTGAATTTGAATGTTAAATTTAGCTCCAGTTCACCTTCCATTTATTGCAGCGTCTGTTATCTGACGCTGTTTCAGGCTTGACTCCTAGTATCTCGTTCTTCTGAAGGGATCCAAAGATAGTCAGAAAGTCAGAATGAAATTCAAAATACAAATTTAACCAACCCTTCCTATCGTAGCTACGCTATGTGTAGAACACTCGGTTGCTCCACCGTGCTTAGAGATCGTATCAGATCATCGTAGAGCACTCAGTTGTGTAGATGATGAAATAATGAGAACATCACTTCATATATTTGTAGGTCTCTGATGATGTAAAGGTGTTAAAGCTTCGTTTCGAACTTCTTCGTCGCCGACTTTCTTTGGATCTCTCCAGGACTCAAGTTTGAGCCAGCGTCAAATACCACATACTGTAACATGCTTTCTACTTGATTTAGTATATGTCTCCAAATGAGCCTGATCACCTCATTAAAATATCTAGTTAAAGAGCTAGCCTTTAACGTTTGGACGAAATACTCAAGCCTGGAAGTGTTGCATTTTGCCTAACCTACCATAAGGGCGCAGGAGAAATTCATTTTAGCGAGTGAAGGACATCGGCTACTGCTAACAGTAGGTCAACAGCTGTTTACCGGTAGGGCAGGCTGTTGATAGTGATATTGACATTGGTAGATTGATAGCGGCATCCCTGTTTAGACATGCTTACCAGTAAGGAACATTCTAGTGGCTTCTGGGCATTGATGATACAACATCGGGACTAGATGAACCCTCTACACTACGGTGGATTACTTTGGTTTTCAGAAGAACATTTTAGAGGTAAGCAGGTGTCCTTATTAATAATATGTATAATCATGGACAGAATATCCATTACCGATTTTATAAATTCAAGCCCCAACCATAATTAAAGTATCTGTAATATTTTGAGTAAAGGGTCGATTGGCCGTAGTAGGCGGAAGCGTCACCTCGTGGCGTTGCCGAAAATATTTTCATGTCTGGAAAAGATAACTATATATTCACAAAATATATCCCAATAATTTCATAAAGGTGTAAAAAATTCATTTATATAATAGAATTGTTGATTTCTGTATGTAAATTATTAATGATTATGTACGTTGCCTTGTTAATTATGGATGTTATAATATTTTCCCATTGTGGCCTAAGCAATTTAAAGCCTAAGAAATATTAGATAATTTTATCTTGATCGCCAAAATGTAGAAAAGATAGTTTCTGTTCATATAATGTTATTATTTTACTGAAAGCCTCCCATTACTTCATGTAACTGCCCTACTTCGGTAGGTTAAAAATAATTCATCGCTGTTGTAATAATTCATTTGTACTTCTAGTATACACTCCGATTAAAATGTTATAAAGAAATCATAATGAATACAATTAATCCGTCATGATACTTACAAAAATGTTTGTCTACCCTAATTAATTATATAGTAATTACAAATAAATAATTAAAACTAAATCTGTTTTATGTTTAATATACATGCAATCTAAATTAGTAGTATACAATACCAACTCTTATTTAATAATACATTTAATTCATGTTCAAGTACAGTGTGCAACTTAGATAAATATTCAGATGAAAGTAGATATATAGGTCACTACTTGTTTCAAATATAGATAACTTTCATTAAGTTATCCTTGGTTGAAATAAATAAATTAAGTAATTTTAGTTATACGATCGTTGTAACAGGAGGATTAGGAACCTATTCAGAATTGTTGTGTTAATGTAATGTATTTAACGGTTGTCGTACAGTAGATGTTAAACAAGATAAACTATAAAACCACTTTGAATGAAAGCTTAATTAATTAAATAATTATTAATGCTAATTTGATTAAACCAATTTATAATTTTTATGTCTTGTAAATCAATGTCGTCATGTCACAAGGCTATGTGTCACTATGAAAAATATTTGTAAATAATAATTTATTGTGTATTCTAAGGTTATTTTCTATGTCACTAAATTTAATGTTTGCTCGCTCAGTAACATAGTAATTTCCTCTAAAATAATATATATACCTATATTATCTTTAGTATCTAGTATTGGTATTGCACTGTGCAATGTGTGATTGATTAGTATTTTAATAATACTGTTTCTTTGAAAATAATTAATAATACAGGCAGTAATAGTGCTAAACTTAGTAAATACTAAAAGCAATTTAGTCCAAAAGCACTCCATTTTTAGTCACAAAACTATTTCCGCTATGATACTTGTACCTTTTAGTAACTGTAATTGATGTTGCAATCCCGTAAAGATGCTGTGACTGTTACTTATAAAATATGTATTTTACTGTTGACTTGAATTATTATTCGTTATGGTGCTTTCGTTATTGTATTTAATATTCAGTGTAGTTAAAAACTTTGAATACGTTGTATGTGAAGTAATTTTAAGAGCTGGGCTATCATCTTTGTACATTGTGCAGGGTTTTTATTCCCTGGAATCTGATCGTGGCTGCTGGACTGAGGATAATCTGTTAGTCCCACTGTTGCTGCGCTCTCCGAGTTGCTGTTGCCGGCACCCGCCTGTTTGTCTGCCGTGCCGTACCGACCGACACTGCCGTACCGCACATCCGGTTCACCCGCGGTCGTGTGCTTCCTCTCGGTTCGGTCGACTTCGTTGAAGTTACCGGGCGTGGACTGGTCGTCTTCTGGTGAGTGACTTACAAATTTTTTGGTGATCTCTCAGGTTATAGGCCTACTGTATTCCTCTTCGAGACGGGGACCATTCCTCTCGATATACCTCTCGAAGGATACTCAGCGCCTGGGACTCCACAAATAAGAGTTGCATCAATTATTACTCTTTTACTGTCTTTAGGTAGTTAAGTTGGTTTATGTTAAATGTTTAATTATATATCTGTATTGTAAGAAGGGTTTAATTATCTTAAGGTATCTTATCTAAGTCTGTGTGGTTATATCAGTAATAGTCTTGGTTATATATATGGAGTTGTTTTTTTGTTTCACTGTAGCGCAGATTAGAGGCAATACTGTCTGTAACTGTTATAAAATGATATAGGATACGTTTTTGCCCTTTACGGGAATTATTGCAATAAGCTCGAGTCTGTAAAGTTCTGTAGTCTTGAGTTTTCCCGTCTTCACAGCTTAACTATTAGTTTCCTATACTTTTACTATACAGTACTCTACTAAGATCAACGAAAAGCTAAGGATTCAAATTTATAGTTATAGTAATATAGTTGGAGTCGCACCAAACATTTTCCTACTTACTAAATTTATAAATATATTCTTATTCTCACAATTAAATTTAACTTTTAATGTAAACGGTTCATCGACCTTTGGTAATTCTCTTGGGTCCCTACACCTGCCTACCCTGGTGAAGTCCCGAAACCTGGAAAGGACTGGTTCCTTGTTACAGTCCCTGGAGTCTCCTTCCAAAATAAGGTGGCGCCCCAAAATAAATATTGAACATTTTTCGTCGTTGTTGTGGACTTCGCCTAGGACTTGGAACAACTTACCCCCCCCCTTTCCACTGAGCTAACCAGCATCAGTAACAGAGACTGGTGTGGACTGTTACGTCCGAACGTGGGGCCTGTGTTCCTTTTTAAATAGTGTAGAAATTAGAGTGTTTTAAGAAAACGTGTCCGGAACTTTGAAGACATCAGTTAAATATTTTGAGGATAGCTTGGGAATTATATTTTGATCCAAGTACTGAAATTTAAAAGTAACTTACTGGTAAAACCTTGCTTAAAAGATTCTTTATATGATGTTTTGAACTCTTTTGGAAATAATTGTGTTGAATTTTATGTACGTGTCCGTGATGTAAAAATTTGTTTGTTTGTGTTCCTTGATCGTTTTGGCTATTGTTTATGAACATTTTTGAACTGGGTGGATGAACTTGTCTGTTTCGCTGTTTAACTTGGTTTCTTGCATCACGATGAGTGCGTACCACTTAAGAAAATCTGAGGTGGAATATGAACTGAAAATCAGGGGTGTTTCTTCAGAAGGTTCGGCAGGAGAGTTAAGGAAGCGCTTGTCACATTGTCTATCTACGAATGTTCCAGCGGATGCGGCAGTTGTAAATAATTTGGATGTGGAGACGGAATTAGAAGAGTGTGAGGCTAAGTTGTCTGACTTGTCATCTTTGGTTTCTGATTATGATGGAAATCGCGCGGACAATGAGTTCCAACGGCTTTCTGCAAGGTTGTGGCATCTGGACTACCGTGTTGAGAGAATTCCTGATACAGCCTCTACTGATATTGAACCGGGACAGCGGAAATCTGAGTTGCTTGTGAAAACAAAAACTTTTATTGATTCTTTTATCAGTACGGTCCCTCAGAACATTCCTTCTACCTACCAGGACTCATCAAGATTAACACAGAAGACTACGAAATCTGTTGAGACATCCGAGGTTGGAAAAATCATTGGTTCAGCTGATATGAATGTCCGGAAAACTCAATATCATCCATTAGGCCTACTTCCCGAGACAGTGATAGATCAAAGCAGGGCTGGGTATTCAACTGATCAAGTTCCTTTTCAGGAGTTTCGTGATGACAGTAGTAGATCTCGAAGCAAGTCAGTTCCTGTGTATAAATGGGGTGTACAGTTTGACAACTCATCAGGGCAGAGTATTGGAGCATTTTTAGAAAGAGGCGAGGAGCTCAGGAGAGCTAGAGTAGTTACACCTCAGGAGTTGTTTAATTCTGCAGTGGACCTATTCAGTGGTTCTGCACTGATTTGGTATAGATAAACTCAGTCAAGAATTTCATCTTGGGAGGAGCTATGCAAAGAAATGCGTATTGTATTCCAGGCCCCTGATTATGACTTTCAGTTACAACAGGAAATTTTTACTAGAGTGCAAGGGGATAACGAGTCCATAGATCTGTTTATTGCTGCCATGGAAGGTCTGTATGGTAGGTTGGCTTCCAGTGTTCCAGAACCAACCAGGCTTAAGTTAATAATGCACAATCTACATCCTCAACTTCAAGACCGTCTGGCCTTATTTGACATAAAGTCTTTGGAAGATCTTTGATGTTTAGGAAGAAAAGCGGAAGCGGGCCGTTTAAGATCTCTTCGTAGACCACCTCCACACCAAAATGTAGCTTTGGAACCACATTTAGCGTATTTTGAGCCTCATAGGAAACGATCTCTTCCACTTGTAAAAGTCGCAAGCGCCCAGTTCAGAAATTCCTCACCCACTTCTTCTGTTTCTTGTTGGAATTGCGGAGAATCTGGCCACAGATTTTCTAATTGTCATAAAGAACGTAAACGTTTTTGTTTTGGCTGTGGTGCTCCTGAGATGTTGAAGACTAACTGTCCCAAGTGTGGGCCAAAAAACGGGCAGCGCAGGGAGTCAAGTGCACCAAAGTACCTGACTCCCTGAACATTGGTTTTGCTAATTTCGAGACTACAAATTCAAATTTGGACTGCAGGCCTGTATCCTATGTACTTGACCGCTCTGTGAGCGACCCAAGACCTTACCTAACCGTCCGAGTGTTCGGAAAAGAAATTAAGGCTTTGTTGGATTCAGGTGCATCCCAAACAATTTTGGGCAAAGAAGGTCTATGGATATTAGACAAGTTTCCGGCTAGACTACGTAGCAGTGATGGCAGATGTGTTGAGACAGCTGATTCAAAGCGACATAAAGTTGATGGCATTCTTAATCTTCCTATTACATTGAAAGGAAAAACGGAAACTTTGAATGTTTTAGTGGTTTCTTCGCTGCAGCAAGCTTTGATTCTGGGTATTGATTTTTGGGACTGTATGCACATTGTAGCTGATGCTCATCACCAGAAATGGGATTTTGCCCCGAAAAATTCCCGAGTCCATTGCTGTTCTATTGAGGGTATCAAATCAGAGGAGCATTTGACGCATGAAGAAAAACTAAAACTTCATAATTTGATCGACCAACATTTCCAGGATGAACTTAATACTCTAGGACGTACAGACAAAGTGAAGCACGTGATAGATACTGGTAATGCTCCTGCAATTAAGCAGCGATACTACCCAATATCTCCCGCTCGACAGAAATTAGTGGATGAGGAGCTAGATAGAATGTTAGAGCTTGGAGTCATCGAGCCTTCACATAGTGAATGGTCTTCACCAATCCTTCTCCTAGATAAGCCAGATGGTACCAAAAGGTTTTGTGTAGATTTTCGGAGAGTCAATATGGTGACCAAGAAGGATGCTTACCCACTCCCCCACGTTACTAGTATTCTCGACCGGCTTAGAGACGCCCGGTATCTTTCAAGTTTGGATATAAAGAGCGCATATTGGCAAATTCCATTGGATCCTGCCAGTAAGGAGAAAACCGCGTTTACTATTCCTGGACGGGGTTTGTTTCAATTTGTAACCATGCCTTTTGGATTGAGTAACGCTCCAGCTACTTGGCAGCGATTTGTTGATGGTGTCTTGGGACCAGATTTGGAGCCTCATGTGTTTGTTTACCTTGATGATGTGATTGTGGTTACGTCCAATTTTCAGAAGCATATCGAGGTACTTTCAGAGATTTTTCGTAGAATTAAGGCCGCAAAATTACTCTTAACAGAGAGAAGTGCAAATTCTGCATTCCGGAGCTACGGTATCTAGGCTACATGGTAAGCGAGAAAGGACTCCGTGTGGACCCTGATAAGGTCAAGGCTATTGTGGACATTCCTGTTCCGCGCAATCAAAAAGAGGTGAGACGCTTTTGCGGCACTGCGTCATGGTATCGACGTTTTATACCAGATTTTGCGACAAGACTCTATCCTTTGACCTCTCTGATCAAGAAACGGAAATCATTTGAATGGACTCAGGAAGCTCAAGAGGCTTTCCAGGAGATTAAGTTATGTTTAGTTACCGCCCCTATTCTGTCATGCCCAGACTTCTCCAAGCCATTCACAATTTCGTGTGACGCTTCAGGAATTGGTTTAGGTGCAGTTTTAAGTCAGTCAGATGAGAGAGGTGAAGTTGTTATTGCGTATGGTAGTCGGACACTTTCACAGCAAGAACAAAAGTACTCAGCCACTGAACGAGAGTGCTTAGCCGTCATTTGGGCAGTTGAACGGTATAGACCATACATTGAAGGCACTAAATTTACCGTAATCACGGACCATCATAGTCTTCTGTGGTTGAATAACCTTAAAGACCCTCAAGGACGCTTGGCAAGGTGGGCTCTTCGTTTACAAGTATATGACTTCCAATAGGTCCATCGGAAAGGAAAGGAAAATGTTGTTCCCGATTTGCTGTCTCGTTCTACAGGTTTGAATATGGAAAATACGGCGACTTGTTCAATGATAATTCCAGTAGATATTAGCGATCGGTGGTATATTAACCTGAGGCAGAAAGTGATTAAGAACCCTGCGGCCTACAGCCAGTGGAGTGTTCAAGAGAACCAGCTGTGGAAGAAGATTGATGACCTATCAGCCTTATCTGCAGAAGAATCCAAGTGGAAATTGGTGTTACCCAAGGACATTCGACGTCGAGCTATAGAGGAATGCCATGATGCCCCAACCTCAGGACATCAGGGAGTTTTGAAGACGTACAAGAGAATGCAGCAAAAATACTATTGGCCAAAAATGAGGAAGGATGTGGCGTCGTATATTTCGAAATGTAAAATTTGTCAAAGTACAAAATATGATAACCAAAAACCGGCAGGGTTAATGGGAGAATATCGTGGATGCAAGAACCGTGGAAGATGATTTCGGCAGATTTGATGGGCCCTTTCCCCCGTTCGCTAAAAGGAAATAAGTATCTTCTCATTGTCACTGATTCATTTACAAAATTTGCCGTGTTGAAACCTTTAAGATCTGCTACCGCCGCTTCAGTTGCCAGACATTTAGAGGAAGATGTCTTTTTAGTTTTTGGAGTGCCAAAATATATAATATGTGACAACGGTTCCGAATTTATTGGGAGTCCAGTCAAGAAACTTGCACAGCAGTATAAGGTGAAAATCCTGTTTAATGCTAGTCGCCATCCCCAAGCCAATCCTACGGAGAGAACCAATAAGACAGTTATCACTATGATTCGGACTTATGTAGGAGACCATCATAGGAATTGGGACCAGAATATAGCTCAATTGGGATTTGCTCTGAGATCTTCAGTCCATGAGTCTACTGGTTATACCCCAAATCTTCTCGTCTTTGGACGTGAACTCACGGTTGCTGGCTCCGGATTTGATGTTTTACAATCTGAGGACCAACTGCCTTCGGTTGGAGATTGCCGGGAGTACAGTGACAAACTAAAAGAACTTCAGGCGATCCATCGAGAAGTGTCTGAGAAGCTGAAAGAGGTGCACCGTACCAATGCCCGTCACTACAATCTTAGAAGACGCCCCCAGACCTACCGAATTAATAGCCTAGTATGGAAGAAGAACTTTACTCAGTCTGATGCGGTTAACTTCATTTCTGCCAAATTAACACCAAGATTTGTAGGCCCATATGTCATTGCACAAAAGATTTCTCCTTTGGTTTACAATCTGCAAGATCTTCACGGAAAGTCCATCGGCAATTGGCATGTAGCCAACCTTAAGCCCTACAACAACTAGTTCGGAGAAAATTTGGGAAATTTTCTTCTGGTGGGGGGGTATTTGTAACATGCTTTCTACTTGATTTAGTATATGTCCCCAAATGAGCCTGATCACCTCATTAAAATATCTAGTTAAAGAGCTAGCCTTTAACGTTTGGACGAAATACTCAAGCCTGGAAGTGTTGCATTTTGCCTAACCTACCATAAGGGCGCAGGAGAAATTCATTTTATAAGCGAGTGAAGGACATCGGCTACTGCTAACAGTAGGTCAACAGCTGTTTACCGGTAGGGCAGGCTGTTGATAGTGATATTGACATTGGTAGATTGATAGCGGCATCCCTGTTTAGACATGCTTACCAGTAAGGAACATTCTAGTGGCTTCTGGGCATTGATGATACGACATCGGGACTAGATGAACCCTCTACACTACGGTGGATTACTTTGGTTTTCAGAAGAACATTTTAGAGGTAAGCAGGTGTCCTTATTAATAATATGTATAATCATGGACAGAATATCCATTACCGATTTTATAAATTCAAGCCCCAACCATAATTAAAGTATCTGTAATATTTTGAGTAAAGGGTCGATTGGCCGTAGTAGGCGGAAGCGTCACCTCGTGGCGTTGCCGAAAATATTTTCATGTCTGGAAAAGATAACTATATATTCACAAAATATATCCCAATAATTTCATAAAGGTGTAAAAAATTCATTTATATAATAGAATTGTTGATTTCTGTATGTAAATTATTAATGATTATGTACGTTGCCTTGTTAATTATGGATGTTATAATATTTTCCCATTGTGGCCTAAGCAATTTAAAGCCTAATAAATATTAGATAATTTTATCTTGATCGCCAAAATGTAGAAAAGATAGTTTCTGTTCATATAATTTTATTATTTTACTGAAAGCCTCCCATTACTTCATGTAACTGCCCTACTTCAGTAGGTTAAAAATAATTCATCGCTGTTGTAATAATTCATTTGTACTTCTAGTATACACTCCGATTAAAATGTTATAAAGAAATCATAATGAATAAAATTAATCCGTCATGATACTTACAAAAATGTTTGTCTACCCTAATTAATTATATAGTAATTACAAATAAATAATTAAAACTAAATCTGTTTTATGTTTAATATACATGCAATCTAAATTAGTAGTATACAATACCAACTCTTATTTAATAATACATTTAATTCATGTTCAAGTACAGTGTGCAACTTAGGTAAATATTCAGATGAAAGTATATATATAGGTCACTACTTGTTTCAAATATAGATAACTTTCATTAAGTTATCCTTGGTTGAAATAAATTGACTAAGTAATTTTAGTTATACGATCGTTGTAACAGGAGGATTAGGAACCTATTCAGAATTGTTGTGTTAATGTAATGTATTTAACGGTTGTCGTACAGTAGATGTTAAACAAGATAAACTATAAAACCACTTTGAATGAAAGCTTAATTAATTAAATAATTATTAATGCTAATTTGATTAAACCAATTTATAATTTTTATGTCTTGTAAATCAATGTCGTCATGTCACAAGGCTATGTGTCACTATGAAAAATATTTGTAAATAATAATTTATTGTGTATTCTAAGGTTATTTTCTATGTCACTAAATTTAATGTTTGCTCGCTCAGTAACATAGTAAATTTCCTCTAAAATAATATATATACCTATATTATCTTTAGTATCTAGTATTGGTATTGCACTGTGCAATGTGTGATTGATTAGTATTTTAATAATACTGTTTCTTTGAAAATAATTAATAATACAGGCAGTAATAGTGCTAAACTTAGTAAATACTAAAAGCAATTTAGTCCAAAAGCACTCCATTTTTAGTCACAAAACTATTTCCGCTATGATACTTGTACCTTTTAGTAACTGTAATTGATGTTGCAATCCCGTAAAGATGCTGTGACTGTTACTTATAAAATATGTATTTTACTGTTGACTTGAATTATTATTCGTTATGGTGCTTTCGTTATTGTATTTAATATTCAGTGTAGTTAAAAACTTTGAATACGTTGTATGTGAAGTAATTTTAAGAGCTGGGCTATCATCTTTGTACATTGTGCAGGGTTTTTATTCCCTGGAATCTGATCGTGGCTGCTGGACTGAGGATAATCTGTTAGTCCCACTGTTGCTGCGCTCTCCGAGTTGCTGTTGCCGGCACCCGCCTGTTTGTCTGCCGTGCCGTACCGACCGACACTGCCGTACCGCACATCCGGTTCACCCGCGGTCGTGTGCTTCCTCTCGGTTCGGTCGACTTCGTTGAAGTTACCGGGCGTGGACTGGTCGTCTTCTGGTGAGTGACTTACAAATTTTTTGGTGATCTCTCAGGTTATAGGCCTACTGTATTCCTCTTCGAGACGGGGACCATTCCTCTCGATATACCTCTCGAAGGATACTCAGCGCCTGGGACTCCACAAATAAGAGTTGCATCAATTATTACTCTTTTACTGTCTTTAGGTAGTTAAGTTGGTTTATGTTAAATGTTTAATTATATATCTGTATTGTAAGAAGGGTTTAATTATCTTAAGGTATCTTATCTAAGTCTGTGTGGTTATATCAGTAATAGTCTTGGTTATATATATGGAGTTGTTTTTTTGTTTCACTGTAGCGCAGATTAGAGGCAATACTGTCTGTAACTGTTATAAAATGATATAGGATACGTTTTTGCCCTTTACGGGAATTATTGCAATAAGCTCGAGTCTGTAAAGTTCTGTAGTCTTGAGTTTTCCCGTCTTCACAGCTTAACTATTAGTTTCCTATACTTTTACTATACAGTACTCTACTAAGATCAACGAAAAGCTAAGGATTCAAATTTATAGTTATAGTAATATAGTTGGAGTCGCACCAAACATTTTCCTACTTACTAAATTTATAAATATATTCTTATTCTCACAATTAAATTTAACTTTTAATGTAAACGGTTCATCGACCTTTGGTAATTCTCTTGGGTCCCTACACCTGCCTACCCTGGTGAAGTCCCGAAACCTGGAAAGGACTGGTTCCTTGTTACATTCCCTGGAGTCTCCTTCCAAAATAAGGTGGCGCCCCAAAATAAATATTGAACATTTTTCGTCGTTGTTGTGGACTTCGCCTAGGACTTGGAACAACTTACCCCCCCCCTTTCCACTGAGCTAACCAGCATCAGTAACAGAGACTGGTGTGGACTGTTACGTCCGAACGTGGGGCCTGTGTTCCTTTTTAAATAGTGTAGAAATTAGAGTGTTTTAAGAAAACGTGTCCGGAACTTTGAAGACATCAGTTAAATATTTTGAGGATAGCTTGGGAATTATATTTTGATCCAAGTACTGAAATTTAAAAGTAACTTACTGGTAAAACCTTGCTTAAAAGATTCTTTATATGATGTTTTGAACTCTTTTGGAAATAATTGTGTTGAATTTTATGTACGTGTCCGTGATGTAAAAAATTTGTTTGTTTGTGTTCCTTGATCGTTTTGGCTATTGTTTATGAACATTTTTGAACTGGGTGGATGAACTTGTCTGTTTCGCTGTTTAACTTGGTTTCTTGCATCACGATGAGTGCGTACCACTTAAGAAAATCTGAGGTGGAATATGAACTGAAAATCAGGGGTGTTTCTTCAGAAGGTTCGGCAGGAGAGTTAAGGAAGCGCTTGTCACATTGTCTATCTACGAATGTTCCAGCGGATGCGGCAGTTGTAAATAATTTGGATGTGGAGACGGAATTAGAAGAGTGTGAGGCTAAGTTGTCTGACTTGTCATCTTTGGTTTCTGATTATGATGGAAATCGCGCGGACAATGAGTTCCAACGGCTTTCTGCAAGGTTGTGGCATCTGGACTACCGTGTTGAGAGAATTCCTGATACAGCCTCTACTGATATTGAACCGGGACAGCGGAAATCTGAGTTGCTTGTGAAAACAAAAACTTTTATTGATTCTTTTATCAGTACGGTCCCTCAGAACATTCCTTCTACCTACCAGGACTCATCAAGATTAACACAGAAGACTACGAAATCTGTTGAGACATCCGAGGTTGGAAAAATCATTGGTTCAGCTGATATGAATGTCCGGAAAACTCAATATCATCCATTAGGCCTACTTCCCGAGACAGTGATAGATCAAAGCAGGGCTGGGTATTCAACTGATCAAGTTCCTTTTCAGGAGTTTCGTGATGACAGTAGTAGATCTCGAAGCAAGTCAGTTCCTGTGTATAAATGGGGTGTACAGTTTGACAACTCATCAGGGCAGAGTATTGGAGCATTTTTAGAAAGAGGCGAGGAGCTCAGGAGAGCTAGAGTAGTTACACCTCAGGAGTTGTTTAATTCTGCAGTGGACCTATTCAGTGGTTCTGCACTGATTTGGTATAGATAAACTCAGTCAAGAATTTCATCTTGGGAGGAGCTATGCAAAGAAATGCGTATTGTATTCCAGGCCCCTGATTATGACTTTCAGTTACAACAGGAAATTTTTACTAGAGTGCAAGGGGATAACGAGTCCATAGATCTGTTTATTGCTGCCATGGAAGGTCTGTATGGTAGGTTGGCTTCCAGTGTTCCAGAACCAACCAGGCTTAAGTTAATAATGCACAATCTACATCCTCAACTTCAAGACCGTCTGGCCTTATTTGACATAAAGTCTTTGGAAGATCTTTGATGTTTAGGAAGAAAAGCGGAAGCGGGCCGTTTAAGATCTCTTCGTAGACCACCTCCACACCAAAATGTAGCTTTGGAACCACATTTAGCGTATTTTGAGCCTCATAGGAAACGATCTCTTCCACTTGTAAAAGTCGCAAGCGCCCAGTTCAGAAATTCCTCACCCACTTCTTCTGTTTCTTGTTGGAATTGCGGAGAATCTGGCCACAGATTTTCTAATTGTCATAAAGAACGTAAACGTTTTTGTTTTGGCTGTGGTGCTCCTGAGATGTTGAAGACTAACTGTCCCAAGTGTGGGCCAAAAAACGGGCAGCGCAGGGAGTCAAGTGCACCAAAGTACCTGACTCCCTGAACATTGGTTTTGCTAATTTCGAGACTACAAATTCAAATTTGGACTGCAGGCCTGTATCCTATGTACTTGACCGCTCTGTGAGCGACCCAAGACCTTACCTAACCGTCCGAGTGTTCGGAAAAGAAATTAAGGCTTTGTTGGATTCAGGTGCATCCCAAACAATTTTGGGCAAAGAAGGTCTATGGATATTAGACAAGTTTCCGGCTAGACTACGTAGCAGTGATGGCAGATGTGTTGAGACAGCTGATTCAAAGCGACATAAAGTTGATGGCATTCTTAATCTTCCTATTACATTGAAAGGAAAAACGGAAACTTTGAATGTTTTAGTGGTTTCTTCGCTGCAGCAAGCTTTGATTCTGGGTATTGATTTTTGGGACTGTATGCACATTGTAGCTGATGCTCATCACCAGAAATGGGATTTTGCCCCGAAAAATTCCCGAGTCCATTGCTGTTCTATTGAGGGTATCAAATCAGAGGAGCATTTGACGCATGAAGAAAAACTAAAACTTCATAATTTGATCGACCAACATTTCCAGGATGAACTTAATACTCTAGGACGTACAGACAAAGTGAAGCACGTGATAGATACTGGTAATGCTCCTGCAATTAAGCAGCGATACTACCCAATATCTCCCGCTCGACAGAAATTAGTGGATGAGGAGCTAGATAGAATGTTAGAGCTTGGAGTCATCGAGCCTTCACATAGTGAATGGTCTTCACCAATCCTTCTCCTAGATAAGCCAGATGGTACCAAAAGGTTTTGTGTAGATTTTCGGAGAGTCAATATGGTGACCAAGAAGGATGCTTACCCACTCCCCCACGTTACTAGTATTCTCGACCGGCTTAGAGACGCCCGGTATCTTTCAAGTTTGGATATAAAGAGCGCATATTGGCAAATTCCATTGGATCCTGCCAGTAAGGAGAAAACCGCGTTTACTATTCCTGGACGGGGTTTGTTTCAATTTGTAACCATGCCTTTTGGATTGAGTAACGCTCCAGCTACTTGGCAGCGATTTGTTGATGGTGTCTTGGGACCAGATTTGGAGCCTCATGTGTTTGTTTACCTTGATGATGTGATTGTGGTTACGTCCAATTTTCAGAAGCATATCGAGGTACTTTCAGAGATTTTTCGTAGAATTAAGGCCGCAAAATTACTCTTAACAGAGAGAAGTGCAAATTCTGCATTCCGGAGCTACGGTATCTAGGCTACATGGTAAGCGAGAAAGGACTCCGTGTGGACCCTGATAAGGTCAAGGCTATTGTGGACATTCCTGTTCCGCGCAATCAAAAAGAGGTGAGACGCTTTTGCGGCACTGCGTCATGGTATCGACGTTTTATACCAGATTTTGCGACAAGACTCTATCCTTTGACCTCTCTGATCAAGAAACGGAAATCATTTGAATGGACTCAGGAAGCTCAAGAGGCTTTCCAGGAGATTAAGTTATGTTTAGTTACCGCCCCTATTCTGTCATGCCCAGACTTCTCCAAGCCATTCACAATTTCGTGTGACGCTTCAGGAATTGGTTTAGGTGCAGTTTTAAGTCAGTCAGATGAGAGAGGTGAAGTTGTTATTGCGTATGGTAGTCGGACACTTTCACAGCAAGAACAAAAGTACTCAGCCACTGAACGAGAGTGCTTAGCCGTCATTTGGGCAGTTGAACGGTATAGACCATACATTGAAGGCACTAAATTTACCGTAATCACGGACCATCATAGTCTTCTGTGGTTGAATAACCTTAAAGACCCTCAAGGACGCTTGGCAAGGTGGGCTCTTCGTTTACAAGTATATGACTTCCAATAGGTCCATCGGAAAGGAAAGGAAAATGTTGTTCCCGATTTGCTGTCTCGTTCTACAGGTTTGAATATGGAAAATACGGCGACTTGTTCAATGATAATTCCAGTAGATATTAGCGATCGGTGGTATATTAACCTGAGGCAGAAAGTGATTAAGAACCCTGCGGCCTACAGCCAGTGGAGTGTTCAAGAGAACCAGCTGTGGAAGAAGATTGATGACCTATCAGCCTTATCTGCAGAAGAATCCAAGTGGAAATTGGTGTTACCCAAGGACATTCGACGTCGAGCTATAGAGGAATGCCATGATGCCCCAACCTCAGGACATCAGGGAGTTTTGAAGACGTACAAGAGAATGCAGCAAAAATACTATTGGCCAAAAATGAGGAAGGATGTGGCGTCGTATATTTCGAAATGTAAAATTTGTCAAAGTACAAAATATGATAACCAAAAACCGGCAGGGTTAATGGGAGAATATCGTGGATGCAAGAACCGTGGAAGATGATTTCGGCAGATTTGATGGGCCCTTTCCCCCGTTCGCTAAAAGGAAATAAGTATCTTCTCATTGTCACTGATTCATTTACAAAATTTGCCGTGTTGAAACCTTTAAGATCTGCTACCGCCGCTTCAGTTGCCAGACATTTAGAGGAAGATGTCTTTTTAGTTTTTGGAGTGCCAAAATATATAATATGTGACAACGGTTCCGAATTTATTGGGAGTCCAGTCAAGAAACTTGCACAGCAGTATAAGGTGAAAATCCTGTTTAATGCTAGTCGCCATCCCCAAGCCAATCCTACGGAGAGAACCAATAAGACAGTTATCACTATGATTCGGGCTTATGTAGGAGACCATCATAGGAATTGGGACCAGAATATAGCTCAATTGGGATTTGCTCTGAGATCTTCAGTCCATGAGTCTACTGGTTATACCCCAAATCTTCTCGTCTTTGGACGTGAACTCATGGTTGCTGGCTCCGGATTTGATGTTTTACAATCTGAGGACCAACTGCCTTCGGTTGGAGATTGCCGGGAGTACAGTGACAAACTAAAAGAACTTCAGGCGATCCATCGAGAAGTGTCTGAGAAGCTGAAAGAGGTGCACCGTACCAATGCCCGTCACTACAATCTTAGAAGACGCCCCCAGACCTACCGAATTAATAGCCTAGTATGGAAGAAGAACTTTACTCAGTCTGATGCGGTTAACTTCATTTCTGCCAAATTAACACCAAGATTTGTAGGCCCATATGTCATTGCACAAAAGATTTCTCCTTTGGTTTACAATCTGCAAGATCTTCACGGAAAGTCCATCGGCAATTGGCATGTAGCCAACCTTAAGCCCTACAACAACTAGTTCGGAGAAAATTTGGGAAATTTTCTTCTGGTGGGGGGGTATTTGTAACATGCTTTCTACTTGATTTAGTATATGTCCCCAAATGAGCCTGATCACCTCATTAAAATATCTAGTTAAAGAGCTAGCCTTTAACGTTTGGACGAAATACTCAAGCCTGGAAGTGTTGCATTTTGCCTAACCTACCATAAGGGCGCAGGAGAAATTCATTTTATAAGCGAGTGAAGGACATCGGCTACTGCTAACAGTAGGTCAACAGCTGTTTACCGGTAGGGCAGGCTGTTGATAGTGATATTGACATTGGTAGATTGATAGCGGCATCCCTGTTTAGACATGCTTACCAGTAAGGAACATTCTAGTGGCTTCTGGGCATTGATGATACGACATCGGGACTAGATGAACCCTCTACACTACGGTGGATTACTTTGGTTTTCAGAAGAACATTTTAGAGGTAAGCAGGTGTCCTTATTAATAATATGTATAATCATGGACAGAATATCCATTACCGATTTTATAAATTCAAGCCCCAACCATAATTAAAGTATCTGTAATATTTTGAGTAAAGGGTCGATTGGCCGTAGTAGGCGGAAGCGTCACCTCGTGGCGTTGCCGAAAATATTTTCATGTCTGGAAAAGATAACTATATATTCACAAAATATATCCCAATAATTTCATAAAGGTGTAAAAAATTCATTTATATAATAGAATTGTTGATTTCTGTATGTAAATTATTAATGATTATGTACGTTGCCTTGTTAATTATGGATGTTATAATATTTTCCCATTGTGGCCTAAGCAATTTAAAGCCTAATAAATATTAGATAATTTTATCTTGATCGCCAAAATGTAGAAAAGATAGTTTCTGTTCATATAATTTTATTATTTTACTGAAAGCCTCCCATTACTTCATGTAACTGCCCTACTTCAGTAGGTTAAAAATAATTCATCGCTGTTGTAATAATTCATTTGTACTTCTAGTATACACTCCGATTAAAATGTTATAAAGAAATCATAATGAATAAAATTAATCCGTCATGATACTTACAAAAATGTTTGTCTACCCTAATTAATTATATAGTAATTACAAATAAATAATTAAAACTAAATCTGTTTTATGTTTAATATACATGCAATCTAAATTAGTAGTATACAATACCAACTCTTATTTAATAATACATTTAATTCATGTTCAAGTACAGTGTGCAACTTAGGTAAATATTCAGATGAAAGTATATATATAGGTCACTACTTGTTTCAAATATAGATAACTTTCATTAAGTTATCCTTGGTTGAAATAAATTGATTAAGTAATTTTAGTTATACGATCGTTGTAACAGGAGGATTAGGAACCTATTCAGAATTGTTGTGTTAATGTAATGTATTTAACGGTTGTCGTACAGTAGATGTTAAACAAGATAAACTATAAAACCACTTTGAATGAAAGCTTAATTAATTAAATAATTATTAATGCTAATTTGATTAAACCAATTTATAATTTTTATGTCTTGTAAATCAATGTCGTCATGTCACAAGGCTATGTGTCACCATGAAAAATATTTGTAAATAATAATTTATTGTGTATTCTAAGCTTATTTTCTATGTCACTAAATTTAATGTTTGCTCGCTCAGTAACATAGTAATTTCCTCTAAAATAATATATATACCTATATTATCTTTAGTATCTAGTATTGGTATTGCACTGTGCAATGTGTGATTGATTAGTATTTTAATAATACTGTTTCTTTGAAAATAATTAATAATACAGGCAGTAATAGTGCTAAACTTAGTAAATACTAAAAGCAATTTAGTCCAAAAGCACTCCATTTTTAGTCACAAAACTATTTCCGCTATGATACTTGTACCTTTTAGTAACTGTAATTGATGTTGCAATCCCGTAAAGATGCTGTGACTGTTACTTATAAAATATGTATTTTACTGTTGACTTGAATTATTATTCGTTATGGTGCTTTCGTTATTGTATTTAATATTCAGTGTAGTTAAAAACTTTGAATACGTTGTATGTGAAGTAATTTTAAGAGCTGGGCTATCATCTTTGTACATTGTGCAGGGTTTTTATTCCCTGGAATCTGATCGTGGCTGCTGGACTGAGGATAATCTGTTAGTCCCACTGTTGCTGCGCTCTCCGAGTTGCTGTTGCCGGCACGGTAAACGGACTGTAGGTCCACGTCATAAAACTGCCGGAAGCATTTCTTACCTACTTCTTAAGGGGTGGACAGTAGGTCCACGGCCCCGGCCTGGGACCCACTGTCCGACTCACGGGTTTCTTTTGACGAGGGGTTGATAAGGGATCGTCGTACTCACACTGCAGCACTTGAATGGATGTTTCGAGATCTAAACTCTATATCTGCTAAATAATTTTCAGTACACTACATAAGACAGCTGCAAAAAGAATGAAACGAAATTATATACATAAAATAAAGTCAGGTTAGTTACGCCATTTCTAACTTAAGAATGTCTGTAACGATTATAGTGTCTACTGGTATATACAGTATTATACAAACGATGGTCCAATATAAGGAATAACTAATACAAACTTAATGTAGATGTTTATGATTCATTAGGACAATGCCAACCAAATTAATCAGATAGTAATATAATGCTATATGGAATTCGTTAAGATATAATCCCTATTAGTAATCCACTTCATATGTGATAGCTTGAGTAAACTGTTGTTAATATTTGCTGCTTTAGCAGTACGCTGTGCGAATGTAGTGGAAGCATCACTGACCAAAATAAAGAATACGTGCAGGTAGAAAAACTAATGCACGGCCAGGTCAATTTTGAAAAGTAGGATAGTTAGTCCACAGGTGTCGGCGTGGACTAACTGTCCTACCCTGCAGAAAAGTGACGTCAGCCACCCTCGTCAAACTAGGCGTGGACCTACAGTCCTACAATCTGCCGGCACCCGCCTGTTTGTCTGCCGTGCCGTACCGACCGACACTGCCGTACCGCACATCCGGTTCACCCGCGGTCGTGTGCTTCCTCTCGGTTTCGGTCGACTTCGTTGAAGTTACCGGGCGTGGACTGGTCGTCTTCTGGTGAGTGACTTACAAATTTTTTGGTGATCTCTCAGGTTATAGGCCTACTGTATTCCTCTTCGAGACGGGGACCATTCCTCTCGATATACCTCTCGAAGGATACTCAGCGCCTGGGACTCCACAAATAAGAGTTGCATCAATTATTACTCTTTTACTGTCTTTAGGTAGTTAAGTTGGTTTATGTTAAATGTTTAATTATATATCTGTATTGTAAGAAGGGTTTAATTATCTTAAGGTATCTTATCTAAGTCTGTGTGGTTATATCAGTAATAGTCTTGGTTATATATATGGAGTTGTTTTTTTTGTTTCACTGTAGCGCAGATTAGAGGCAATACTGTCTGTAACTGTTATAAAATGATATAGGATACGTTTTTGCCCTTTACGGGAATTATTGCAATAAACTCGAGTCTGTAAAGTTCTGTAGTCTTGAGTTTTCCCGTCTTCACAGCTTAACTATTAGTTTCCTATACTTTTACTATACAGTACTCTACTAAGATCAACGAAAAGCTAAGGATTCAAATTTATAGTTATAGTAATATAGTTGGAGTCGCACCAAACATTTTCCTACTTACTAAATTTATAAATATATTCTTATTCTCACAATTAAATTTAACTTTTATTGTAAACGGTTCATCGACCTTTGGTAATTCTCTTGGGTCCCTACACCTGCTTACCCTGGTGAAGTCCCGGAACCTGGAAAGGACTGGTTCCTTGTTACAGTCCCTGGAGTCTCCTTCCAAAACAAGGTGGCGCCCCAAAATAAATATTGAACATTTTTCGTCGTTGTTGTGAACTTCGCCTAGGACTTGGAACAACTTACCCCCCCCCCCTTTCCCCTGAGCTAACCAGCATCAGTAACAGAGACTGGTGTGGACTGTTACAACACTGCTATAAAACGATTTTGAATTGGAGCTAAATTCAACATTCAAATATCGTAAGTGCTTTGACAAAGTAGGCTACGGCCGCGTGTAACAGCTGGTTGATTTATAAATAAATACATGTCTAATGAGGATAAATTCAAATCAGTATTCACATGCAGAACGTATAATATCGTACAGTGTTTTCTAAATCTCAAAATAATAACTGATAACCGATTTTTGAAAGGGTTTACAACCAAACTAATTACGCCTCTAAGTATTGACTTAATTATTAACTCTTATTTTCTTTGTATGTCGTTCTTCAAAAGACATACACAAAATGCAGAATAAGAATAAGGAATTATGATTAATTAACGTGTAGAAAGCTAAAATTTTAAACAAAACAATTTTTGTTATCATAATCAAAAATAACATACAAAATATTTTTTTTTACACGAATACATGTGTGAATACAACCTAATCAGTGATAGATTATTCCAAAGTGATATAGGTGTATAGCCTACTTTAATGTAGTAGAAGTTTGAAATAAGATGTTTAGCGTGCAAGAGAGGTCATCGGGTCCCGGTTTCGTCAGGTATAGCCTATCCTTTAGAAAAACAAATTATAGTAAACAATTTATGGCATGGCTGTTTTCTTCTAGTTTTTAAAATGCTTAAAAAATCTTAAATTTGTCTTGAAAGCGGTGTAACAATTTTAATTTTTGATTGTACCAAAGGTATCAGTGGAGAAAAGCAGTGTTAAACCATATTAAACACAATGGAATTCGCATTAAGTATTTTTAGTGTGAACTTCAACATCTTGAACCTGAAATGGGTTCCAAGCTATTACAAAATCGTACAAATTAATTTACATTATAATTTGTTTGTACATATACTGCATATTGATAAAGAACTTCTAAAAGGGAACGGTTGTTGTAAAAGAAGTGCGCGAAATATTAAGGACTATTTAGGAGCTGGGTGTATCGAGTCATCAGCCGATGTGGCCAGGAAACAAAACATAGATTGGAGTGCGTGGGAGCGAGCAGCCAACTTATTTCGCAGCCCGTGGGATCTCCGCATGGCGCGCGACACCACCGAGTCTGTGTTTTCACACAAACCACCCACACATGTAGGAACAACAAAGTTAAAACCGATCTTCTTTAGAAATCAATCTATACTAAAAGAATTGCGCTGGTAATTTATAAGTGCAGTTTTTAACTGCAATAGTATGATATAATATGTAATGAAGAAGTAAAACTAACTTATGTATAGAGATAACTAAAATGCGACTGCAATGTCATTGCATTATCCACTACATGCGCCGTGAGTACTGTGGGCTCACACCGCCTTTAACGTAGGACGCAACGCAGAAAAGCGATGATCACTCTGCCCCAATGTTATTGGCATAGAGCACAGAATAGAAACATTCTAGAAACATTCATTTCTATTCTGTGCTCTATGGTTATTGGTGTTCTCTGCTCTCCTGATACTTGAGACGTTTATCACTAACATTTTATGACACATTTTCGCCCTCTCTCTACACGGTGGTCATCCAATTCTCTTGCCAACCTCTGTACACCTGATACACTTTGCTTGTATTACTTTGGTTTACGTAAACCACGCCCCCACCGCCATTCTGCCGTCTTATTGGTCCGTAGTGTTTTCCAATAGATAATTTGGCTTGCTTGTCCGCCTCCGGACCCTAACGCCCAACTCCGCCCATAACAAAAATATAGCCATTCAAGAACGGTTTATGAAGATTTAACTAACCAATAGAAATTGGGCCAGGACAAGACATCATTTCAATGTTTAACTTGTAACTGAGTATTAGGAGGGCAGATTTGAATAGAAGTTTGGTTAGCAGAGCTTTGGTGATCAACGATTCAATCACAAGGAATTGGCGGGAAGTTTGAATGAGCCGCACTGTATTAATGAAACATATGTTAAATAAACCTGCGCTGATACATTTATATCTAAACATAAAAGTTTCTAATTTCTACAGACTTTAACTGAAAAAGTTGGTGCTTCTACATGTGTCAATTTTTAACATTTACATATTTATTGTAATTTATTTTAGTGAATTAAATTTTATAATCTCATTTTTAGAACCGTTAAAAACAGAAAAAGAGGTGTAAGCGAGGAAATTTTTTATTTTTGGGTCAGGACAAAACTTCTTGCTACAGATTTTTGGATTAAGGTACAATTCTTTTTACTTTTTTGATAGGAAGTTATTTTGCAACGTTTATAAGCGATTACAAATGAGGAAAACTGGCGCGACACTGACGCTGGACGCTCGACTGACTTGCCTTCTGTTCTCAGTTTGGCGGAAGCTTTATTATGCTCTTCATTCAGTTAGAAAGTACATTGCCTCACATGTTTAATACAAACGCATCACAATGTAAGAGTTGCATAAAACTATGTAGAATAGTAAATTTATTACTGAAATCATTACCCTCATGAATATCTTCTAAGTAAAACTGGCGTGCGATATTCATTATATATTTGTCCAGCAAAATTCTGACATGCTAATAAAGGTGATTCGTATTAACGTTATAGTTGCTATGATAATGTTTATAATAAATAGATTATACAAAAATCTATCTAATTTCATTACCTGTAGTAGTCAAAAATCGATCTTTGACCTAATAAACTTGATTGTTGTTTGACAACCAACAGACTTGATATTGAAAAAAATTAAAATTAATTTCTCATATGAATAATTAATTATCCATAGTAATAAATCAATCAATCACAAGTCCCAAAATCGTTTCTCATCTCTGCCAACCCAACAATCGAGATTGTAAATCAGATCGGAGTATCAGGAGGGCAGGAACCTGTACTCGTTTTAGCAATGTCTGTTGTCTTTACCGGGTTGAATGGTTCAAGACTAAATATTTCTAGCCGTATTAACATGATTTCTTCCGTTATTTGTTTATTTTATAGGAATTGTTTTAATGGACCGTCTACAGTAATATTTTTAATAATTCTTGGTATAAATATAACAGTATTGTAACTGTCACCTAAAAAAGATACTTGTTTTTATTACATACTGGTAACTTTGACGTCTACCTATTTTATACGGTATCATATGTTCTTTAAAAAATAATATTGTAAAAATAAACTAAAAATATTTATTTTAGAATCATTTTGTCTCTTTTTAGAATATTGCACTATGATAATTTTACGTTCCATTTAAGAAATTAAGGGTAGACGATATTCAATTTTTAGAATCCACAAAAATATCAGTCATGCATATAGAATACCTCATATCCTTCGTTGTTCAATATTAAAATGACGTTCAATATTTATGAAGGTCAATATTTCAAATATCACTTTTTAAAGTTAAGTGCAGTTTTTTAATGTGTAACCAAGTACACATAAATTAAACAAAAGATTCAGCAAAAAAACTTTGTATAAATTAGCAACTGTTCTTGTTGCAAAAACTCCTTACAGCGTACTCTGTATGAATATCGTTGTTATCATGCATGCATCCACTACATCGCTTGTGTTTGCGTACAATTGTATTGTACGAAGAGGAATACTGTAAAGACAAAATATGGTTAACGCATTATTTCCAGACAAAGAGTTGCATAGAAATAGCATTAACATTACTTAAATTACTTAAAAGAACTAAAAAACTTGTTCCATTACCGGTACTTTAATAAAATTATACTGTTTAAATGTAGACTACGGATGGATATTTTTCCAACTTTAAGTCATAAACTATTGCCAAAATTATGTTTAATTGTATGCAAAAGCTTTAGGAACTTACCTAGTGGTATTCAGGCCTAATAGAGACAGCTTACGTAACGGCATCTTGGACTGCCTTCTCTTTCTACATTTCCAAACTACGTTTTGAATTCAGTGTTAGATGCCATGTTTTAAGAGAAATTGGCGCACATTGGGGAAAACGGCTGTTTCAGGAGATAAAAGTACAATTGTGCTTAGAAGCACTTGCTTTAATGATAAATAGTCACATACACAAATAATACTTTTAAACTAAAATTAAACTTTATTAAACCGTTATACCTTAGTTTAATATATCCTACACTAAAATTCATTCGAACGAGACTGAAGCACGTTATAGTATTTAATATATTATAGCTTACAACATTATGGTATTATTGATAGTTTATCATTTATAAATAAGTATATATGTCGTACTTTATAGAAAGATTACCGTTTCTAACTTTATACTTATAGTAAATTAAAATTCAGTGTTGTAATGTAAAAAGTGTTGTAATGCACTATACAGTGTAGTAATAGCTGAAATTTTCTTTTCTGCGGATTTTGTTGCTTTAAATAATAAATATTCGGAGTCTAAAGGCCATGTCACACTGCCGTGGCGTCGCATCCGTCCATCTGCGGATGGATTTTTAAAATAATCGCTAACCATGTTGTCAAGTAGGGCAAGTCACACTGACATAACCGACGTGGCGCAACGCTCGTCGCGTCGTGCCGCCGTCTGCTGGGATATGCGGCTGGAGCGATTCTTGGCCGACGTCGGCGAAGCTACGATGGCTCGCGCATGCGCATAGCCTAAAAAATGACGAAATTTGTCATCATCGGCTTCAAGGTCATGCATTAAAAGGTGGTACTCGCCAAACATCCTTCGTGTTTTATTGATAGGATGTACCCAGTGATCTCTTTGTGCCACTGAATGTAATAACACCAAATCGTCATCTCTGCTGCTATTATCGCTGCTGGAATCACCCAGCCAAGGAACTGCTGAACGTTAAGTAGGGTCTCCTGGTTCACTACAAAATACCGGCACAGACGACATTTTATTGTGTACTGAGCTTCCACCCTTATTGTGTACTGAGAAAGACGCGGCGTTGGCCGCGGACCCGGATGCGTGTCTGGTAGTTTGACGGGATTCGAAACCGTCGCGGCATACGCGGACGTTCATACTATGGATGGACGGACGCGCCGCCACGGCAGTGTGACATGGCCTTAACATTTGTAATATTGAAATATTACATGTTATTTCTTACGCCAATCAATCAGAAGCATTTGTTTACAAATAAATCTTAGAAAATATAAAATAGTGCTTGATCAGTTGTGTAATGCAGGTTGTACAGACGAAATTACTATCACAAAATTTACTACAAATTGCACACGAATTCAAGCCATTCAATGAATTTTTAAATTTATTTATAAAACCCACCTTAATGAAAAAATCGTGGCTATTAGCACACGAGGTAGGTAAAACTGATCGGTTCCTGCTAGATTATGCGTGATATTTTAAGTGTGCTTTAAGGAACAGAAGTATGGACAGAACCACGTCTCACCGAGCCATTTCCCCCAGACTAGTGTCAAAACAACAAGTCGTTCAAATTATGACACTGGAAATATTTTAGACCGGGCGTAGATTGCAAGACCTAAGTTTTCGAGACCTTTAGTCTGTATGTATGTTATTTTCTTGATCGAGGCATCGGGCTCAAACTCAAATGTGGTGGGGTCAGAAATGTATTGAATAGAGCAATATGTGTATGCTCCTACTCTCGTGAAACAACTTTGAACCAGTAAAAACTGTATTTAACGGATGAATCACTTAACCATGGTCAATAAAATTAAAAGTAATGGATATATAACTAATGCTATTTGAAGTATCATAGGGCTCCATCATATTTCATAATATATGCTTTCACTACTACTGTAAGCGTTTACTATCGCCCCTTTAAATCTACTTCTGGTCCAAGATATTTAAAATTTAAATATTTTAATTATTTCAAATACTTCGAAACTTTAATATGCAATGAATAACAGGTGTTTGAGGCAGGGAGGTAGAACAGCAGGTACTTTTACAAATGATACAATAGTAAAAAGTTTAGTTGGGAGCATTAGTAAATGAGAATATAGCTAGCTTTATTTATAGCTTAAGTCAGTGTAATATTACTGAACGGTATGTATGGTGCAGTGCACACTTATTTCTTTTTAGGAAAAAAGAGAATATTTATTTCTATGACAAAAATATATTTTTGTTTTAATAATTTAATAAAAAGAGGTATATTTTATATTGTGTTATAATATAAATAAACCTCTAACGGAACTAACTAATAAATCAGTAAAGTATAATAAAAAGACGAGACTAATTTAATTAAAACGTTGAAACGTCCACTAATTGAGAGGACTGTACCAATCGGAACTCGAGTATTCCTTCAGCTGTTTATATTCATAAAAATAATTGTATTATATTTTCTAATTAAGAACAACTTTTAGGCCAAGGTTATTATGATAAACGTTTGTCAATGCTATTTTTGAATAGCAGGTTGTGTGTTTACATTTAAAAAGTTTAGGGAATAAAAATAAATAGTTAGATTGTATGTTATACTGAGTATATTATTTTTTTATTGTTCTGCTTACTGCTTACATCTACAATATTAAATAAGCAAACATAAGAAACTACAAATAGTTTAGAAAATATGAACATAACTTCAAGTCGCTAGCTTTAAAAATAAATGAAGAAGAAGATCAATGATTAATATTTCCATGAATAATACAATAATAAACAATATACAACTCACTATTTTAAACATAATTATTTGCATATAGTAAAATAATACAAGAAACGATTTGTGACAATTATATATAAAACAAACATAAAAGATGCAGTTTATTACTTAGATACTAATGTATTTATGTTAAGTTTTATCTTAAAACTTATATTTCAAAACAAGCTGCTCCTTAATATCTGAAACTACAGTATAATAGTTTTCAATGAGATTTAATATAAAACTGTTTTCAGAAATAAAGGAGTAAAGTTGTAAATAAAACAGTTGCTTCATGAACCCCAGAATCTCAACATTTGCGGTTAATGATGTACCGCTCCTGGGCATTATAAGGTTAATCAGATTTAAGTAAAACATCGTTTTTTTCTGTATCCAAAGGAAGGTTTATTGGAAGGTATAAACCAGCCAGAAGTAGTCCCTGCTGGGTTATTCTCTAACACATAATATATAGTGTTGGCAGCACATTACGTATTCTACTATCAGGGCAATGAGGGTGAGAGATGGTACCATTATGACTAGCATTCTCCTTTCCCGGTACAGAGTAACAGTCTTCTTAAAATGAATCTTGAAAAGAAAGGTTTAAAATATATTTTATTCCTCCCGTTTTACAAGATCTTCCAACCTATACTAGCCAGTTCCAAGTTCCAGAAACTACCTTTAGAGTTAGCTAGTTTATACGTTAATTCGTTTTTTTTTTTGGGGGGGGGGGCTTACGGAAAGTTCCACTTCCGGAGGAATATCATATGATTGACCGCTTGGAATTTGAAATGGGGACATACATATAGTCTGAATACTTATACAGCCCCATTTAAAACTGACTCACTGACTGACTCACTGATATATAGATACAAATTCTAACATAGTTCTAGAAGTGCTAGTAACTTGACATTTGGCACACATGTACCGTTTGCAATATAACCTATATGAAAAGTCTGAAAACCGGACATTTTTACTTTTAAACCCATAAAAGAATTGAGACAATTCGTGCATTTTTCACCCTTGCAGGCCTTTGTTGTAAGCCCGATAGCGGGCGAACCGTTGGAGCTAGCTCGGATCTGACTAAACATCTTTAGTCAAGAATGAAGTGAAGTACAAAAAAGGTCTTGTGACTTTATGCTCTATCTTCTATGGTTAAGCGACAAAACGCTCTAATATTTGACATTCCAGAGATTATTTCGCCAAAAATAATGTTTTGAGCCCGATAGCGGCCGAACCGTTGGTCGTAGCTCAAATCTGATCAAATTAGCAAATTGCGCGATCTGCAGAAAAGTTCCAGTAAACTTTTGCCCTATCTCCATTGGTTTGGCCTAAAAACGTGATTATGTGCAATATTTGTGTAATTTTTATAGGAAAATTTTATTTTTGGGGTCGATAGCGGTGAAACCAATGGTCGGAGGTCAACATAAAACAAAAGTTGGATTTAGTAAATGAGGTGATCTACAAAAAGTTCCAGTAACTTTTTACTCTATCTCCATTAGTTTGACCGCAAAACGCGATTAATTGAAAATATTTGGAAATGTTCGCTTATAAATTTACATTCCGGTCTGCCCGAAAAACCTGTTTAAATGCAAATATTTTATAATTTTTACGTGAGAAGTTTGTTTCTGAAGGCGGTAGCAGCCGAACTATTGCTCATAACCTAAGTCCTAAAGTTTCAATAACTAGACAATCTAGAGATCTAAAGAAAGGTTAGCTTGCTTTCTGTCGTATATACTTACGTAAGCCCTAAAATCTCTTTTATTTTATTAATAGCAAAACCATGGTCGTAATTAGCAATTTCAGGAGTTGTAAATATAATGCGACTATAATTTGTGCAACCCGTTCTGGTTCCGGATTTAACTTCTGTTACTACGTGAACGAGTGACTACAACCTTACATCGTCAATTGGCTGAGCGTCAGTGAAGCGTCAATAGTAAATAGGGACATAGTAGTGGTTAATTAATTTAATGAAATAGTGATTCATTGTCAACACTCCTAAGTAATTTAAACCCTCTGATCAACTTTTTATATTGATAAAAATTACTGTACACATATTCTCGTAGCACAGACACACATTTCCCACAAAAGTACCTCACGTACTTATAACCCCCCGACAACATAGATCCCCCTCTCGGGAATTTCCTGGTAGATGAACTCCTGATTAAATTAAACCCCCTGATCAATTTAATAATACTAGTATGTTAATACAAAATAATGCGATCTACAAAAAAGGTCTAGTGACTTTATACCCTATCTCCATCGGTTTGGCTAATAAATGTTAATATTTTGTAATTTGTACGTGAATATTTTGTTATTGGAGTCGATAGGGGTTGACCCGATTGTGCTAGTTTAAATCTCAAAACATTTATAAATAGCTATTGATACGATCTACAAAAAAGGTTCAGTAGCTTTGTGTTGTATATCTGTCCGTAAACTTGTTTACGCTCTTAATGGCAAAATCTTTTTTGTGAATTAGCAATTTTTGGGATTTTTTATTTTTCCGACAAAAAATTGTACAATTCATAACAGTTGAGATTGAGTTTGTATTACTGCGTAAACGACTGACTAGTATACGTCTACTAGAGCACATCACGAATTGGCTGATCGTTAGCGAAGGTCAATAGTAGTTAGGGACAGAGTGAATTTTAATTATGTTCACAGACACAACACACTCGAAAAGAGACCTACGTGTGTCTTAACATCCGGTAACAATAAAATTCCCTCTCTGGATTTTCCTGGTATGACTAGATAATCTCCTGATCAAATTAAACCTCCTAAACAAGTTCAAAATACTAACTTAGTGTTGGATTTTTTATTATATTTACACTCAACAATTCACACTAGCTGCCCAGTGCAGTCTTTTCTTCCAAGCTCCATATCGAGAAAACCAGAAATCATAGCTCAAGTCCAAGGCCAGAATCGATAGACAATTTGAAATATCCGACAAGAAAGGTCCAGTCACTTTTTCTTGTATCTCTAACGGTTTAGCCACAAAATGCTCTTAAAGTCAAAACTTTGATTAAAACATGAAAAATCAATAAAATAGGTATAATTTAAAGTCCCAGACCCCTAATCTTATTCTCTGATTTAACCTCTCACCGAATACCGTTTATCCCGAATTTGGCCAACACCTAAAATGGGGCCTGGGGGAGTAGTCCCCAGCGAGCCGAAGTCGAGTCCTATATAATATACAGCCGCATGTGTAACTCACTCACTGACTCACTGACATATAATCATACTAATTCTAACATACTTCTAGAAGTGCTGGAAACTTGAAATTATGCACGCACGTCGCTTTTCCGGTATAACGAACAATAAAATTCTAAAAATAAGAAATCTATACTTTTTAAACACCTCAAAAAAATTAAATACCGGTTGAAACTGGTTAAAAACTGGTGTAGTTGTTTGCTTTTGAGCCATATACCGACTAAACTGTTGGTCGAAGCTCAAATCTAATTATTAAAGGGGGGCTTACGGAAAGTTCCACTCCAGGAGGGAATGTACCATGATTGACCGCTTGGAATTTGAAATGGGGACAGACATATCCTATATCCTATACAGCCGCATGTGAAACTGACTCAGTGACTGACCGATATATAGATACAAATTCTAACATACTTCTAGAAGTACTGGGAACTTGAAATTTTGCACGCACGTCGCTTTTCCGGTATAACGAACAATAAAAGTCTAAAAATAAGAAATCTATGCTTTTTAACACCTCAAAAAAATTAAATACCGGTTGAAACTGGTTAAAAACTTGTGTAGTCGTTTGCTTGTGAGCCATATAGCGACTAAACCGTTGGTCGCAGCTCAAATCTAATTATTAAAGGCTTTTAATGAATTGTCTGATCTATAAAAATACGCACATTAGGTTTATCCGCATCTTTATCGGTCCACCTTAAAAATGCTAACAAATTCGAACATTTTTTCAATTTTTGCCAATTTTCATTTGTAGAGTTTTGTTTGAAGAACAGTAGCGCCTAAATGGTAGGTCGTAGCTCGGATATGACGATACACTTTTAGTATGGAGCGAAGTGATCTAAAAAAAGGTCACGTGACTTTTTGGCTTATCCCCATCGGTTTGGCCACTAAACGAGTTTAAAAATAAACATTTTTGAATTTGTACTTAACAATTTAGTTTCCGCGCTCGAAAGCGGCCAAACCGTTGGCGGCTGCTCAAAAAATATGTTAATGGGATTTTGAAAATCACGTATTCTACATAAAAGCATCAGCAAAATTTGGTACCATCTCTATTGGTTTAACCGTCAATCGCAATTATGTGAAAACTGTTTGTAATCTTCAAGTGCAATTTTAGATTCTGGGCTCGATAACGTCGAAACCGTCGGTCGTAGCTCAAAATACGTAGTCTACAAGATTTAGAAAACTATGTGATCTACAAAAAGTTCCTGTAACCTTTGGTATTATATCCATCTGCTAGGCCGCAAAACGCGACTATGTGCAAAATCATTGTTATTATCACGTGAAAATTTAGTTTCCGGTCTCGATTGCGGCCAAACAGTTAGGCATAGCTCAAAACAAGTTGTATCAGGAACTAGCAAATGATGTGCTCTACAAAAAAGGCCCAGTGACTGTTTGCCCTATCCTCAATGGTTTGGCTGCAAAACCGGTTTAAAATAATTCTGCTTCCTGGATCGATAGCTGCAGAATAGTTAGTCGTAGCTTATTTTAAATTTGTTACCAACAGATATACTTAATCTTCTGATAAATATTGCCCTCTTTTTATTTTAATTGTACAGACACAACATCCTCCAGTAAAGAACGACTTGATTTTTACCCTTATGACAAATAACCCCCCTCCGGAATTTCTCATATTTAAAATAATAAACAACTTATTACAAGTTCATTTATTTTGAAGAAAATTTTAATCTATACAAAAATTTTACATGTTTATTACATTTTGTATCTCACATCCACGTTTTCGCCAGCTCTTGCTTGATAAGCTCATCCACGTTGCGTTCATCTTTAATTCTGGGTTCATCTTTAATTCTGGCTCTGATCTCTGTCAGGAAGTCAATCATTACAAATATGAACACCACTGTAATCACGACGAGAACCAACTGTCCGTTCTCGCCCAACTCCTTCAACATAACCTGAATATTCTTCATATTTCACGAGTACAATTTTTGCGTGCTATTCAATAATATTTTTTTCCAAAATAATCTTGTTGCATTTCCATGGATACTAAAATTCTTATTGTCATTATATTAAGTGTTTACGTATGTATACGCAAGGTTGAGCTATTATCGCGACATTTCTTATTAACTTTTTTAGCGATGTCTACATTTTGTTTATCAGGGACTCTGCCCCACCTCCTTTTGGAAGCTAAATATATTCTTTCCTGAATCAATTAGATGGCATGTAGTTCAGAGATTAGACTGTTATCAGAATTTCGTCTTTACCATAAAGTTTCACTGTCTTTTACACGACATCCCTATTTAGAACTATTGAAAACCGTTTTATTGCAATAAGATAAAATAAAACCCAGGACAATAGAGGTTCTTTTTTGTATTTGTCAACTGATTCAGATATTTAATAGACTATTTCGTTATTTATGTTATGTTATTAGGTTAACATACTTTTAGCAGCTAATAAGAGTAACAATACGTTACGAAGCATCAAAATATGATAAAAATAATAAATGCGATTTCTGACAAAGAACACAGGATATTCATGTAATCATGTTATGAAATCAACGTTTGTCATGATATAATTCTGAGTGACCTACGTGTTGAAAGTAAACTATTGTATGTCTTAGAACATTAAGATAAATAGATACAGGCAACAGAGTATTCTCCTATTTTTTGTACTAGAGGAAACATTTTGTGTGTAAGTTATTTGAGCGATCATATTTTAAGCCTAAGTGAGTTTCTTTCGTAAGCAGCGAAGTATGATGGATTACAAATCCGCTACTTACTCTATAACGACTTAATTTTCCTTGATTTCGAACTAGATGACCTCCTTATTATACATCAGCTTTACTTACTTTAATTTCTATTGTTAAAATTCAATATTGAAATATTGTGCATTCTATTTCTGATTATACATTGTACATGTCCTTGTAATACTACGTAGTACAGACGTCAGTGAGATTGTTAGTCTGAGGCAATGTAGTAGTAGCAGTGATAGTGAGGCAGTAATAAAGTGATCGCTCACCCCAGTCTGGAGCTAAGCTGATTGTACATTGTTCATGTCCGTGTAATAGTGCGTCGTACAGACGTCGTGAGATTGTCAGGCGATGTAGAAGTAGCAGTGATAAGGAGGCAGTTCTAAGAACTGGGGTAACTAGCTGCTAACCTGTTAATAATATTTTGTTGTTTATTTTTGCACACAGAAAATTAAATTAAAGTATATTAAATAGCTTAATTGCCAACCTTTAATGAAGGTTAATTTGTACTTTAAAGTTATTGAAATAAACTTAAATTAGATTTTAAATGATTAAATTATGTTTGTAATGTATTTTACTCGATACTAATAAGCAAAATAAATTAATTCAATAAGAGTTGTATACGTATTATTCAGCAACATTCATCTGACCTCAAAAGAAATAGAAACACGACTTGTGATTTTAGAATTACCTATTTCTTTAGATAAATTATATAAAAACAATAATGTTTGAAACAACTATAAAAACTATCCACACCATTCAAATTAATTGTAATTTTAAACAATTAAAATTTACTATTTATTACTAATGTACTATACATTTTATTATTTAAATCAAACTTTTCTCAAATGTTTAAGAGACGAAATACATTAGTGATACGAATACTGTTAAAGAGTTCTTCCCCACGCCAAGAACAAGTGGTAACACTGGTGCATGTAGTGCTGAACCATCAACTACCATTACAAAATGCTGTTGCATGTGTGGTACCAATGGTGGTGATTGTGGGGCTGGAAATACCACTGGACCAGCGAGTACTGGAACAGCGGCAGCAAAACCAAGTACAGATGTAACAACCAGATTGATTGATCTGTACTTCCTCCGTTGATTGTATACGGAAGGTTGCCTGATCGGTAACTGCACAACTCAATATGAGCGTACGAATTATAGCGTACAACCCATCGGTTATAGTAACAACCAGATTGATTGATCTGTACTTCCTCCGTTGATTGTATACGGAAGGTTGCCTGATCAGTAACTGCACAGCTCAATATGAGCGTACGAATTATAGCGTACAACCCATCGGTTATAGTAACAACCAGATTGATTGATCTGTACTTCCTCCGTTGATTGTATAAGGAAGGTTGCCTAATCGGTAACTGCAAAACTCAATATGACCGTAAGAATTATAGCGTACAACCCATCGGTTATAGTAACAACCAGATTGATTGATCTGTACTTCCTCCGTTGATTGTATACGGAAGGTTGCCTGATCGGTAACTGCACAACTCAATATGAGCGTACGAATTATAGCGTACAACCCCATCGGTTATAGTAACAACCAGATTGATTGATCTGTACTTCCTCCGTTGATTGTATACGGAAGGTTGCCTGATCAGTAACTGCACAGCTCAATATGAGCGTACGAATTATAGCGTACAACCCATCGGTTATAGTAACAACCAGATTGATTGATCTGTACTTCCTCCGTTGATTGTATAAGGAAGGTTGCCTAATCGGTAACTGCAAAACTCAATATGACCGTAAGAATTATAGCGTACAATCCATCGGTTATAGTAACAACCAGATTGATTGATCTGTACTTCCTCCGTTGATTGTATACGGAAGGTTGCCTGATCGGTAACTGCACAGCTCAATATGAGCGTACGAATTATAGCGTACAACCCCATCGGTTATAGTAACAACCAGATTGATTGATCTGTACTTCCTCCGTTGATTGTATACGGAAGGTTGCCTGATCGGTAACTGCACAGCTCAATATGAGCGTACGAATTATAGCGTACAACCCATCGGTTATAGTAACAACCAGATTGATTGATCTGTACTTCCTCCGTTGATTGTATACGGAAGGTTGCCTGATCAGTAACTGCACAGCTCAATATGAGCGTACGAATTATAGCGTACAATCCATCGGTTATAGTAACAACCAGATTGATTGATCTGTACTTCCTCCGTTGATTGTATACGGAAGGTTGCCTGATCGGTAACTGCAAAACTCAATATGACCGTAAGAATTATAGCGTACAACCCCATCGGTTATAGTAACAGCCAGATTGATTGATCTGTACTTCCTCCGTTGATTGTATACGGAAGGTTGCCTGATCGGTAACTGCACAACTCAATATGAGCGTACGAATTATAGCGTACAACCCATCGGTTATTAATGTTATGGCTTCTTACGGCAGCCGTTTGTCCACTTGGTCTGTCGATCGTCGATGATGAAAAATCTGTGTATTCAGGTGATTATTGTGGCCTAGTGTCTCGTTGTCTAGAAGTCTTCGAAGTTGACATATTCAAAATAAGTGAAATTCATATCATGAAAAGTACCTAGACTAATCACATTAAATAAGTATATAGATATTTTCTAAATACCTATGGATTATTATTCATTAGTTCCCGTTAGTTTCTACCAGACCATCATTAGTTCTATAATGATCATTATAGAGCTTTATTTAATGTGGGTAAGCCAACTTAATAGTGTTAAAAGTTACCAAATAAAATTATGAATAGTACCGACTTATGTGCAGTTGATCTTTCGTTACTGCCTGTTAGTTCTCACATACTAACATTAATCCTGCGAAAAAAAACATATGGCTATTTTTATTGAATGTTACTAAACCTATTTCACAACATGAAATTTAGTAACAAGAAATAAAGAAAGAAGGTGTTAGGAGTATATTAAAGGTACTTATAAAGACAATGGAGGCTAAGGTTTGTAATTGGTGGTGGAAGATAAGTTATAATCTCTTTTATAGTAGGATAATGGTTGGCAAACTTGAGACAGAAATAACCGCCTCACATAAAAAACAGTGCTGAAACTTTGAAACATTGGGATTCCCATAATGATCATTCTATGATCATATTGAATCCCATTGGTTTGAAAGCATATTTTCACTAGAACATCGGATGTGTTTTATTCATGACGAGAAGCATTACGGGCCACTAAGCACATTAACTAAAAGGAGTATTACTCTTTTGTTAAGTTAGTGGTAGGCTACTACTTCTAAGAAATGTGTGTTCTTGAAGTATTCATGAAGGGTCTATCTTCATAGTATCTCTTCTCATTCATACATATATTCATATGCTTTCAAGAAATGTAGTGCCATTATCACTGAACAGGGTACTGAACATCAGTTCAGTTCGCCCAGCGAGACAGATCGGCCATTTCTTAAATCAAATATGCTGTTATTTAAACGCATTGATTTTTAATTTTAACAGCTCGCTGTTTCGTTTGTGTGTAAACAAAATTGACAATATCCTTTCCATCTCAGTTGGATGAAAATAGAATTTACATGAGGCCAGATTGGAATTGTTACCGCATAATATATCTCGCTCTTATAAAAAAACATAATTTCGCCCTTAATTAATAATTAAGAAATTTCAATTGTTAGTACCTCGTTATTCAAGAGACATACAGCAAATTCTGTATAAACATTTTTTATTTTTATTATTTTTTGCGTAATGATCAGATAAGCGCAGAAGGCTTAAAGTTAAAGCATAAAACACAAAACCGATCTAATAATTGGGGTAATAATTGATAAATGCGGTTTTCAACTGTAATAATACAATGTAATATGTACTCAAGAAGTAAAGCAAACTTATGAGCATAGGGAACTAAAATGCGACAGTCCTCGCCGTGGGATCACATACGAGAACTTCATACCCAGGAGGTCCCCCAACTATGTCTTCCAATGGATGACTAGACCAACACTCCACTACACTACTCAACTGACAAGCAGCAATAGCTGCTAGGGCTCTGACCCTTGTAGACACAAGGTAAAAGCCTCAGCGCAGAGACCTTGCTAGAAGTGGAGGGATCTATCCCCCCACAGTCACAGTGACTTGACTTGACATACCCGAACCGCGCCCGACACGAGAGTCGATCGAGTGTCGGTGCGGGCCCGGCTAGGAAGGTGGGTTTACACATAGCCTGCCGTGCCACACTTTACGTGCTGATGCTCTGAAGGATTCAGTTCTAAAATTAGACACGGATGAGGTGGACGTTGTGATCGCAACAGCTAGTTATGTCGCGTTACGTAAACAATAAAAGTAAAATTAAATGAAAAAATACGTATTGGGTACAAAGTATTTCGGGCGCGAGTCGAGGAGGGAGATTTTCACACTCTTTTTCGAAATTAATCGAAGGATAACCCGCTTTGTTTTAAGAGATACTTTCGGATGAGATTTTAAAAGTTCAAGTATTTGCTCGACTTTCAAGGTCGAAGAAAAACACTAAATGGAGGAAGTGTATTTCTAACTAAGAAAGACTTGCCTTGACCCTTAGGTAACTGAAAGTTATTTACTATCAATATTAATATATTAATATTTTGTTTTATATTATATATAAAACACCCTGTCGGGTGACAAAATAACTGGTAAGGCAACGACTGGGCGCCACCTGGTAGCCCAACAGGTCATCTTTGTAACACGCTCCCTGCCCCTGTTGTGTCCCTGCCGTGCTAGTGCCGTGCCACTGCCGCCAACCGGCCACCTGCCGCGGATCGCCCTCGCGAGCGATCAAATGAAAAAGATCAGGGGCCCGGCAGTATAATAATAATATTCGAAAAGGCGAGCAGGGGCCCGGCAGTGAGATGGCAGGCTTTGTGTAAATACACCTTTACTGTGAGACCACTCATATCCGTACGCTGTCCGAGAGCAAAAGTCTCACTGTTTGTACTAGAGTACATTTCTTTTGGATTTTAAAGTGACAGATATTTAAAAAAATTTCACCAAGTACAAAAGTAATAACTTTTAGTCATTTTGTAAGTCTCTTTATTAAAACTGGTAAAACATAGTATATATTTGTAAAATATATACTAGAGTATAATGTTTGTTCATACTCTCAAACCTTATATAACTGCAAATACAATATTTTAATTTTAAGACTGTTCTGTAATTTAAAGAATAAAATAAATATGAAAGGTCATAGAAACCTTTTAATGTAAGCCCTACAAAATACAGGAACGATTTTTGGCAATTAATTTCAATGAATCCAAAATAAACATAGTTTTGCTCAAAATAAATAAATTCTTGTTATTTTTAAATTAAAAAAATAATATTTCACATTATTTTAATTTCATTGCTCTAAACTCACTAAGTATACAACATATTTTAAATTTTTTTATTAGTAAAGCAATTTTAAATGCCACCTAATGTGTATTGTAGTAATTTTAGGGCAGTAAGTTTTTCAATAATAGTTTACTGAACAAAACCTCTTCCTCACTTCTTTAATAAATGTCTCTATATACATGACTGACGCTGCTCCTAGAACGCACCGTGCCTGTCAAAATTCAAACTTCCTTTAACGGTGACGGTGCGGCTATGACGGTCTGTTGTCGGTGCGGACATGAGAGGACTTGCAGGTTGAAACTGCGCTGAAATTCTTTCACCGTATGACGGCCGACACACGTGTCGGGCACGGTGCGGGTACGTGAGTCCCGGTCTGCGGAACCTAGGACGCAACGCAGGATAGCTATGGTTGCTCTGCCCCAATGTTATTGGTGTTCTCTGCTCTCCTGATACTCGAGATGTTCATCACTAAAATTTTCACGCCATATCGCCTTCTCCCTACGAGGGTAGAGTCATCCAATTCTCTTCTCAATCTCTGAACTCCTGATAGGCAGGCAGGCAGGCAGATTGTGACTGTGGGGGGTGGTCCCCCACTTCTTTTAAGGCGTCTGCCGATTAGGCACTTGCCTTATGTAAGTTGCGGGTCAGTGCCCTGGTAGCTAGTGCTACCTGTCAGTCAGTCAGTCAGTAGAGTAGTGGTCAGTGTAGTGGAGTTCAGTCATCCATTGGAGGACGTAGACGGGGGACTTCCTGGGCCTGTAGTTGTCGAATGTGCTCCCAGGGCGAGGATTCTGCAGCTTCTTCGAAGGATGAAGTCAGGCCATCCACAAAGGTCCTGATCGTAGAGATGTTTGGAACGATGCTCTGACCACGGTGTTCCTGATGAAACCAGGGCGACTCGGTGGCTCTCCGAAGACAGGTACTCTGGACTGCGAGCATCTGTCTTCTGGCAGTCTTACAGGTGAGGTGGTACCACGCAGGAGCCGCGTAGGTAATCACCGGTCGCACCAGGGCCGTGTAGAGCAGGACCTTTGTCTTGACGGGAAGCTTCTTGGAGTAGAGCAGAGGGCCGATGCTGGCAAAGCCCTTCCTCGCTAGGGTGCACCACTCTAGTGACGTGGGGAGTCAGTGAGAGACGTTTTGTTCCAGGAGTACCCCCAGGTACTTTACAGTTGTCCTCCAAGGGATGTTGTCACCGTTGAGGGACAGATGTCGGCCGTCCGCTTGCCTCGGACTTCTCGTGAAGTTGATGGCTTCACACTTGTCAGCGTTGACTTTTATTCTCCATTTCCTCAGCCAGGGCTCCAGTAGATTCAGCTGCCGCTGCATATAGACTCCAGCCATCCTCAGGTTGATGGAGGTGGCCGTGAGGAGGGCGTCGTCGGCGTAGAGCGACAACTGGACTCTCGGAGCTACCGGAAAGTCGTTTGTGTACCACAGGTACAGGATCGGGCCGAGCACTGATCCCTGTGGCACACCGGAGGAGATCGGTCGTGAAGTTGACTTGGAGTTGGCAACGCTGACGGAGAAAGTCCGATGCTGGAGGTAGCTGCGGATCAGCCTGTACAGTCTGCGGGGCAGTGGGGAGTCAGTAAGTTTGTAGAGTAGCCCCTCGTGCCACACTCTGTCGAAGGCCCTTGCTGACATCTATCAGGACCGAAGTGGAGTGGTGCTTCTTCTCCGCCGTGCTGGTGAGGAGGTTGAGCACTCTGCGGAGTTGAAGAGTGGTGGAATGTCCTCTCCTAAATCCAAATTGTTCGGTCCTGATAGAGGCGAAGAAGTCCTCAGGAAACCTTGCCAGATGATCCGCTCGAGGATCTTGGAGAGCACAGGCAGCAGTGAAATCGGCCTGTGGTTCTCTGGGAAGAGCGGATCCTTGCCAGGCTTGGGTATCATAATCACCTTTGCATCCTTCCAGGTGGTCGGAAGTGCGCCAGTCGAAGGCAGGAGTTTATGATGCAGGTGATCGTGGACGACCACCAAGCCGGCAGTTTCTGGAGTGCAGGAGTTCCCAAGGAGTCCGGGCCAGGAGCCTTCTTTCGGGCGGAGGCGGCGAAGATGCTCTCGTACCTCGAGTGTTGTCACGGGGGGGCAGTGGGTCGTCTTCTTCTGGTGTGTAGTCGTCCAGGAAGTTGTTGACCGTCTCGCAGGTGTCCAGGTCGTAGACGTCCTGGGTGCGGTGAGAACTGATCTTCCATGGTGTCGGCGAAGGCCTCGGCTTTGTCGCCGGGGGAGTAGACGATTCCACGTTGACCGTGGAGTGGTTTTATCGTCTTCTTCTCCCCTCGGAGAGCCTTGGAGACCTTCCAGATGCCGCCGACACCACCGTCAGCTTGGAGCTCCACGAAGTCGTCCCACGCGGCCGATCGGTGTTCTGCCAGGAGACGAGTGCACCTCCTGGCCTGGCCGTTGAAGTCACGCTTGGCGTGGGGACATCGTGTCCGCTGGAACTCACGACGCAGTCTACGACGAAGTCTTATTCCTCTCTCAGGTGCTCTGGGAAGTGGCGGATGAAGTTCCTTCCGTGAGAGAGGGGACGAGGAGACGGTCACTGCTTCCTGGAGAGTAGTTGTCAGTGCTAATCACTTGTTGGTCTAGCTGGTCTGGTGATTCGGCAGGGTTGGTGGAGGCCGGGGTCTGTCAGCGAGGTAATTGTCGTACTTGTGCCAGTTGACTTTGGTGGGAAGGGCCGGGGGGTAGGCCGGCGCTCCGTCGTCTGGCAGGTCGAATATCACTGGCACGTGGTCCGACGAGAGGTCGGACACGGCAAATACCTCGAAGTCCATGTGAAGTGATCCAGCTAGACCAACGTCAAGGATGTCAGGTTCGTGTTGAGTGTCGTCGGTGGTAGTGGGTAGGATCCTCAGGAGCTAGTAGTCGTATGTGTTGGCGCCCCTCCAGGAACCGTCTGAGGCCACTTCCGACAGCGTTGGTGACTCGGCATCCCCAGTCCTGGTGCTTGGCGTTCATGTCTCCTGCCACAAGTGCAGGAACGCCAGGTCGCAGCAGGCAGGGTGTCCAGGTGTTGTGGCTGCAGCATCTTCTGAGGTGGGTTGTAGATCGAGGCTATCTCGAGTTCGGCTCCGTAGAATGGAATGGCTACTCGAGTAACCTCGATCCCCGGCGTGGGAACAGTGGGCAGCAGGCGGTGAGGCAGTCGGCGATGTACCAGGACTGCCGTGCCTCCGCTGGGTCGAATGTTCTGCTGCAGCCTGTCAGTGCGGTACACCTGGAAATTCGGGATACCGAAGCGGTCTGGCTGTCTGAAGTGGGTCTCCTGGATCAGGGCGACGTCCACGTCCATGTCAGTTAGAAGCTGGCTGAGCTCCAGCTTCTTGCCCGCTAGCCCGTTGGCATTCCAGCTGACTATCCGGAGCTTACCCATGGAGGGAGGTACCCAGGAGCTCCATGAGTCGGCCCATCATGTGGGACCATGGCTGTCAGCTGGGTGAGGATCTCGGAGATTCCTGCCTTGAGTTCCTGGTGCAGGTGGGCGGCGGGCTGTGTGGCCGTGGGTGTGTCCCGGGTGGGTTGCGGGGCAGGGGCGGGGGTGGCAGTGGGTGGCCTGAGAAGTGGTGGCCTGAGGGGTGGTGGCCTGAGAAGTGGTGGCCTGAGAAGTGGTGGCCCTGAGCAGGCTTCGGCACTTCCAGGCGGAGTCTAGGAGTCGGCCTGGGTCTGCGCTCGGGGGCTGTGGTCGGCTCCTTGGGCCTCTCTGGTTGTCGGGCAGCTGGAGGTGGGGGGGGCTTCGAATCCTTGGCCCTCGCCGGTGAGCGGCCTCCACGGTTTTTGGGGTTCCGTGGAAGTCGGTGGCGGCGGCGACTGACCGGTCTCAAAGCCGTCATCCTCGTCCTGGCTGTCAGTGGAGGAGTCAGGGCTGGCGGCTTCAGCGACTGGAGGCGGTGGGGGAGGGCATCCTCGTGCCTTTGGCGGCTGCGTCTTCGCCGGGGCTGGTGTTGGCTTCCCAGCCTTGGCTGCGGCTGCGTAGGTGATCTGGCGCTCTGCCTTGTACTTGGCGCATCCCTTGTAGTTGGCGGAGTGGGCCTCTCCGCAGTTGCAGCACTTCGCTGGAGCAGACGCCTCCTTTGGGCAGAGGCTGGAGGGGTGTGCATCCCCGCAGCGCACGCAGCGGAGCTCCCGGTGGCAGTGGTTGGAGCCGTGGCCGAACTCCTGGCACCTGTGGCACTGGATCGGGCCGCCGGGCCTGGTGAATTTTCTCACCTCCAGCCTGCAGTAGAACAGGGTCTTGATGTTGTAAATTTCGGAGGCGGGCCTCCGTCCCTCGCTGTTCCGGAGGGAGATCTGCCAGAGGCTGGTTGGCTGTCCCCTCCTGGACTTCAGTAGCTTGGCATCCGCGAGGTTGAAGCCCTCCTCGTGGAGCTCCGCCATGATCTCCTCAGACGTCAGAGTGGAAGGCAGACCCTTGACGACAACCTTCAGCAGCCTCTCGCTGGCGAGCGAGAAGGTGTGGAATAATATCCCCTCGCCATGGAGATATCGCTGGAGAGCCTGAAGTGGGCCACCGTCGACGTCTTCAGCCGAAGAGTCCTGGCTGTACACACCGCCTCCAGGTCGCCACTCAGTAGCTGCCTTAAGGTGACGGCATGACTGGCCCACCCTTTCGGGACGTCAAGAATAACGGGCGGGATGCGAGGCTCTCTCACAACCTCCATCTCATCGCCCGTCGTTCTACGGCACTTGGAGGGAAGGGCTGAGTCGGTCGTCGCCTGCCTCTTCCGCATTGAGTTTGCGGAGCAGACGTCCGACCGGCTCAGGGCTCCCTGGCCGTTTGTGACCGCACCATGGCTGGTCTCCGGGGTATTCCGGACTACACCTGGGCCCTGTTCTCCTGTCCCAGGTGGGTTATTGCCCTTGTGGAAGGCTAATAATTACCTTGTACTGCTAAGTCCGTAGAAGGCAGGGCAGCGGCCATCGGAGGAGTCTGGACTGGCTCCTGAAGTCCAGGGGAGGCTCCTGAGGTAGCTGGAGTCGGCAGGCGGGCCGCAGTGCCGGAATCCGCCGATTGGCTGAAGTGGCCTTTAATAAGGCCTTTTTTGGCGATGTCGCTGATCATCGCCGCTGACGCTGTAGTTGGCTCGGGCAGGGTCAGGGTGGGCCTCCTCGTGTCCTGGGATGCACCCCGTGGCGGCAGGATCCGTCGGGCGGGGTCACACTGGGCCGGTCTTCGCAGATCGGCTAAAGTGGCCTTTAAGAAGGCCTTTTTGGGCGAAGTTTTTTCAACTTCGCCGCAGGGCTGGGCAGCGGTGCGCTGGCAGGCTGCTCCTGGTCTCCAACGGGGCCGTGGGGGGTCGCTGGGGCAGCAGGAACCGCAGTCCGGGCTTTCAGAATGACTTTCCGAGGAAAGTCCAAAGTGGCCTTTAGAAAGGCCTTTTGGGGCGCCAAAACTGAAACTGTCTTTGGAAGCCGCGCAGGCATCCAGGAGAGCAGCCAGTGGCCCCGGGAGGCTTGATTCTCCGTCAGGGGGTGCCGGAGCACTTCCCTCGATGTATTCCATGATGTTCTGGAGTGGTCGATTTTTTGCTGATTTCGGGTCCCACGTCTAGAAGAAGAATGATGATGATGATGAACTCCTGATACTCTTAGCGTTGTATTTTGTACTTTGGCTAAACCACGCCCCACCGCCATTCCTGCCGTCTCATTGGTTTATAGTGTTTTCCAATAGATGACTCGACTCGCAAAAGAACGGCCTTCCAGAATGGCGTTTTATATATTTAATAAACCAATAGCAATTGAGCCAGGTCGGGGCCTGCGTTTTATGTTTCACTTATACTTGTGTATCAGGGGCGCAGAGAAGGATAGGAATTCTGTTAGCAGAACTTTGGCGATCTCAGTCTAGCCGCTGGGTCAAGGTTCCCACCTGCTCCCGCAGCCTCGCCACCTCATCGCTGACGGACGCCAGTTCCGCCCGCACAGCCTCCTCGACGACACCCTTCCACACGTGGGTGATGCGGGTCACGAACTGGCCGAAGACGTCGCCAGAAGAAAGGTGCTTGCCAACGAGGTCGGCGATGACAGTAGCGTCAACTCTGGCGGCCTTGTCGGTCACGGTGGCAGGCATTGTTGATGTTGATGTTGTGCGGCCGGGGTCTGACGTCACAGATAAGGAGCGCTCGGACCTTTGCTTATCAGCTCCACCAGATAATGGGACAAGCTCACCTTTAGACCCGGACCTGAGCTGCGGCGGCGAACGGTAAATGAAATATTACACTGAAAAGCGAATTATTCACTACACCCGTTACAAAATGGTTCGATGACTCGATAAAAAAATCTTATTGTTTTTATGCGTGTAATGGCACCAATTCCAACAAAACTGTCAGAAAAATACAAGTTGAAAACAATAAAAACTTTAGAGCCGACTTGCACACGTGTCTGCTAGCAATCATTCATCCCCTCCAATTCAATTTTTGGTCTTATATCTGTGAACGTCTTTTTAATATTCGACTACGGTTATTTATTTGACATTTAACTCAAATAATATTGTTAATTTTCAGTTACAACATACAATAAATAATGTTTTACCTACTAATAAACCTCACTTGGGCCAAATGAACTATAGTATCGATGTAGATTAGAACACATATTTGTTTCTTACTGACGAGTTTGACTTTAATACTACTGTGACATGTTTTTGAACTGTCAGTTAGCACCAGTTTGGGTAAGAAGAATTAGTTGTAGTTTTATCGATACTTTTTCATCGTAATAATTTTATTCGTGAATATTTTGTCTTGCCGAATTGGACTACTTTCGAGTGTTGCTATCAGCAACAACTTTGTCGTTTCATTATGGCTGCGGTTTCGCACGCAATGTTCTACTCTTGTGATAGTTACTGCATCTTGTAAAAATATTCGCATCTGATCCGAGAAGTCGGTGAGTGAAAAAGCTTTTATTTCACCTTGTCTAGAAAATATATACACTTGTAGGCTTGAGAACACTAATTATGTCTCAAAGCAGCTAGTCGGGTCGTTTTTAATCCAAATATGATATTATGGGAAGGGAAAATCCTTAATCAGTTCAACATTTTAAAATAAGCATTTATAATAAGTTGTATACAAGTAATTTTGTTCTTCGGTCTAGTGCCCATTTATAAATGCTATTTAGCTAAATAAAGCTAACCAATCCTAATTACATTGTGTTTTAAACACGCATACCTCATTCTATAAGGTGGCTGATATAGCAGTGTTAAGATATTATTTCAAATGCATAAAACAGTTTAGATTCGTCAATAACGCAGTCTGTAATAATATACATGTATATATATATATATATATATATATATATATATATATATAGTATAGTTTTTTGTCTTTGTTACCTGTATTATACTATTTATCAAGCACTAATTAATATTTTTACATATTTAAATGTAAACAGATGTTTACATGCCTAATTGTAGAACGTCATATGAGAATGATATGTTACTAAATAATTCCCTAATTAAGAAATTAAAGATATGTAATTAGTCAAAATAATAGTATTGTATTTTACAGAGAGAAGATGATAACTAACTTTATAATAATGACCAAAACAAAAACAGGTGGTCTATATCTTTTACAATACTAAAATAAATTATATTTTTAAATCAGCTGACCAGCTGACACTACATGAGCCCCCTAGGGAGAACTGGAAGTCAGGGAGCAAGCCGTAAACGCACATTGCGACCAAATCTGGTAGCGCACTCAGGTGTTGCGTTGTCCGGGTCTGCAGCAGGTGTACCGATGCTGTGTGCCGGTGTGTGGGCGCTTCTTGGTTGAGGCTGTGGGGAAGGGTCAGGTAGAATGTAAGCAGGCTTCACTCTGTCAATGCTTACTTTAGAGCTTCTATCTGCGATCTGGATGGTCATAGTTTTTGTCGTCACGGCTGACCACTTTGTGAGGTCCGCTGTAGGGAGGTTGCAGGGCTCGACGCACAGTATCGTCACGTAAGAAAACATGAGTGCATGTTGATAATTCCTGGAAGACAAATGTCTGAGGTTTGCTGTGAGCTGAGCCAGATACAGCTTGAAGGCGAGATGTTTGACGTTGCAGCCTGACAACAAGGTCAGAGATGTCTTCACTGCGTCCCAACCCCGGAGGGCTGGCAAGGAGTGATCCAGGTAGACGTAAGGGTTCTCCGTATACTAGTTCAGCAGAGAACGTTGTTAAATCTTCTCTGTATACGTTTCGGATACCAAGCAGAACTAGAGGAGGGCTTGGAGCCAGCTTGATTCCGGGTGACAGATGATGGCCCGCTTTAGATGACGGTGAAAACGTTCGACCATACCATTGGCTTGTGGGTGATAACTGGTGGTCCGTAGACGTTCAATCCCAAATGTAGAGGTGAGACGTTTGAAAAGTCCAGATTCGAATTGACGACCTTGATCCGTTGTGATACGTTCTGGCATTCAAAACGGGATATCCAACAGTTCACCAAAGCTTCGGCGACTTCCTCAGCAGTGATTTGCTGAAGTGGGTGAACTTCTGGCCATCTGGTAAACCTGTCAATTACGGTCAAACAGTATCGGTACGGGCCAGCTGGTGGGAGTGGTCCAATTATGTCTACATGAAATGTGACGAAAACGAGCAGATGGTGGATTGACTGTTCCAAGTGGACTGTGAACGTGGCGTGAAACTTTGGCACGTTGGCAGAGCTGACAAGTTTGGGCCCAAGTGCGGCAATCTCGCTGAATATTAGGCCAAACAAAACGTTGAGATATGAGGCGAGCTGAAGCTTTGATGCCGGGATGACTTAAGTTGTGTAGAGAGTCAAAAACCAGTCCGTCTGAGAGAGCAGGTACAAATGGTCGGAGTGAAGGATTAGAAGTGTCACAGAAAGAGGTCAACGTTTGGACCAGGGACTGTGATTCTCTTGAGCTTCAATGCTGTGTCACGGTTCAAAAGATCTTGAAGTTCAGTGTCCTCTCGTTGAGCCTGTGAAAGAGTACAGTGGGTCGACTGTTGTGATTCCTGAAATGGCATCGACACGTGAAGAAAGTATCGGCAACGATGTTTGCAGATCCAGATATGTGCTGAATGTCAGTAGTGAATTGGGCAATAAATGATAGTTGATTGACGTGAACAGGAGGAAGTTTATCCTTTTCTCTGTTGGAAAGCAAATGTCAATGGTTTATGATCAGTGAATATAGTACAACTTTGAGCTTCTAAAATGTGTCTAAAATGATGTACTGATGAGTAGACGGCATAGAGTTCACGGTAGTAGGCGGGCCACTCTATTTGTCTTGCAGTAAGCTTTTGAGAAAAGAAAGCAAGTGGTTGCCATTCATTCTTGACGAGTTGTTGATGGCATGCCCCAACAGATGAGGTGCTGGCGTCAGTGAAAAGTCCGAGTGGAGCGTTTGGGTCAGGGTGATTGAGCAGAGTTGCTTGAGAGAGATTTCTCCTTGCAATTGATGAAGGCCTGTTCTAACTCGGTGGTTTCAGGTTATCTTCTGATTTCCTTTGAGGCCTGCAAGAGCAGAGTGAAGTGGTGCTTGTGTTGAGATGCAGAAGGAATGAATCTTCTATAAAAATTAATCATCCCCAGAAAACGACGTAGTCCTTTGGCAGTTTCCGGGCGAGCGAAGTTCTGAAGAGTGGTGATACGATCGGGAAGAGGTCTAGTACCACTGGAAGATACTTCGTAGCCTAGAAAGGTAACTATTGGAAATCCAAGGACACATTTTGTTAGCGTTGACAAGGATTCCATAGTCTGTGAGTCTTTGAAAAAGGATACGGAGGTGATCTTGATGTTTGTTAGAAAATAAGTATGTCATCAATGTATGGGAAACAAAAATCAAGTCCTGAAACCACTTCTTCGATAAATCTCTGAAATGTCTGTCCAGCATTTCTGAGTCCAAAACCCATGAAGGGAAATTCGAAACAAACCGAAAGGTGTGGTTTATGGCCGTCTTAGGGATTTTCGTCAGGGTTTACTGGTATTTGGGTGTAAGCTTTTACTAGATCAATGACCGAAAATGTTGTGCACCCACGAATTTGATGATTGAAGTCATGAATGTGACGTACCGGATAGCTGTCAGGAATGGTTTTCTAGCGTTTAGAGCACGGTAGTCACCACACGGTGGCCAACCAACAGTCTTCTTAGGAACTAAGTGCAGAGGAGACGACCAAGGTCCATCAGAGCGTCGGGCAGTCCCTTCTTGGACTATACTATCGAATTCGGCTTTGGCGATTTTAAGGCGATCAGGTGCAAGACGGCGAGGTCGGCAAGAGATTGGAGGGCCAGGCGTCGTCTTGATGAAGTGTAACGTATTATGCTTCACCTCACGAGGTGTTCCAGCTGGACGAGTGAGGGTAGGAAACTCAGCAAGCACAGCGTGGAATAGAGAGGACTCGGTGAGGGTCTTCACACTAGGACAGAGGCATCAGAAGTTTTGACATCTTACTGTTAAATTAGGTTGTTGAGTCAATCAAGCGTTGATTGCGACAGTCAGGAAGAAGTCCGTAGTGAGCAAGAAAAATCAGATCCAATGATGGGCATGGGGACATCAGCGATGATGAATTTTCCATGCAAAGATGCGTCGCAAACCTAGATTTAGACCAAAATTTCTAAAACCGTAGGTGTGAATTTGTGATGAGTTCGCTGCAACCAAGTCTTAGTCCCACGCGTTTGCGGTCTGTTTTGTAGTAGGTGACGTGGGTAGCAGCAGAGATCAGAACCAGTGTCTATGAGAAATTTAGTACCAGTAACCCGGTCACTGATGAGAAGGCGTCGTCCTCCAGTTGAGCAGCCAGTAGACGCCATTATTGACTGCTGTTGGAGTTTAAAGAAAATTTACATGGCTTGATACATTTATTAGCTTTTTTTACCATATTTAAAAATGATACCAACATATATCGGAGGAGCTAGATAATGATTTAGAACCATCCTGGGCCGTGTAAGTCTGAGCGAGATCCAGGATGATGAGCTGAGAGTGCTGTCTCGATCTGAGAAATCCTATCCGTCAATTCCTTTATGACCAAGGTGAGTTTCTGAGTCAATATTTTACAGTTTTACGGTTGAGAGAACACACTGTAGATGGCAAAGTAAATATACTTACATTCGGAGTTGCGGTGCTTTGAACTGTACTCAAAGGGATTGATGGGCTTACCTCAAATATCTTGGTCAGCAACATGAGCTAGTTGCTCTAGTGACTGTTTCTTGAGGTTGTGCCTGCAGTATTGCTTGGACTTGGCATGGTAGGCGAGTGATCCATAGTTGACGAATAAGATCCTCATGTACTGGAGTGTTACCGGAAAGTGATAGTAGATGACGAAGGAATTGAGATGGTTTACGAGATCCCATTTCTTCCTCCGTCAGAATTTGTTTTAGTCGTTGATTGTACTGAGAGAGAGCCTTTGGATAAGTTCGGGCTGACTTACAGCGTATGCAAATCTTGTATTCTCCTGTGTAACATGGGCGATGGTAAACTGAGCTTCGACTTGTGCAAAACCATAGTTCCACATCTCGGGCCAAAAGGTGGAAGTTTTGACACTTACCCGATTGACGACACGTTGGGAGAGTCTGCAGTTTGTATATCAGTTTCCGCATGTTTCATTGTCCTGGTTAGCAGGATGGTGAATCTCTTCAGCATTGTTTTTCTTGCTGACCTTGAAGATGACGTTTGCAGATCTTCAACTTGAGTCCGCAAAATGTCGTTTTGCCTTTGCAAATCTTCCATTGAATGTGAATAAAAGCGGGTCTTGAATAATTTGTCCTCTTTTTCGGGGTCACCAATATAGGGAATGATATGTTACTAAATAATCCCTAATTAAGAAATTAAATATATGTAATTAGTCAAAATAATAGTATTGTATTTACAGAGAGAAGATGATAACTAACTTTATAATAATGACCAAACAAAACAGGTGGTCTATATCTTTTACAATACTAAAATAAATTATATTTTTAAATCAGCTGACCAGCTGACACTACAAGAATGTTAACAGTTGTCATGTGTCAGTTCACTTTAAATTAAATGTCGTAAATATTTTAGTTATATTCCAGAATTCTAAAATGTTCTGGGCAACTTTTTTGTTTCTCTCTTGTTCTAAACCTTCCTCGCACTGCAACGATTATGTAAAACATACTAGCCAAATGAGTTCAGCCGTTCTAGAGATTAGTGCTTACCTACTCATTTAGCTATTCATTTTTATATAGTAGATATATCCCTAGTAAAATCAAGAAAGCAACATAGAACTTGTTCTATATTTCACAATAAGTAGGCATGTAATGGATATTCACACACTAAAACACAACTGTGTGAATAATGCAATGCTTAAGACGGCTTACGCGACGTAACGTGAGACAAAAGAGGACCATATTTATGGGCTTATGGTCTTATTTTTGTTAACAGTAGAGACATCCTTCATAATTTATGAGGTTTTAAGGTGTTCATAGTTTGCTCCTGATCAATAATGATTGCTCTTTTCGCTCATTTCCAGAATTTTTTAAACGTTAGAATTATTATAAATACAGGAAATCCTTAATCGCGTAGTTACTAGGTTTTTTATATCTGATTAAGATCCGTTCATAAGTTTAAACCTACAATAAATGGGGCCTCCAATAAATTATTCATTCCAAATTAATAAATAAAGACATTTGTTACACTTTTAGTTATAGTTAATTATTTACACGTGTTTCATGCATTGTTTAAGTGTTAAAAACAAAAAATTTATTTAAAATATTTCTAAATTCAATCAACTTATCTTCACCACGCGTTTTAAATTATAAGATAGTATTGGACTTTTTTAATATATCCTTAACGATAACATTCAGAAACATACAGTTTGTGATATTTGTCATGGTAAAAGACAATACATAAACTAATATAAAATTCTCCGTATCAAACATTTTTTTATATTTCAACAACAATATGATGAATATAAAATCATCCAGAATTCTTAATACAAACTACCTAATCAGATATGCGTGATCTAGACACGCATAATGTTCCTCACGTTGTGTGTTTTTTTTTTTTTTTTTTTTTTTTTTTCAATAACGGCCTATACATTCATTCTCAAATTACAAACGTAATTATAAAAAAAAAATATTATATTAGTCAATTGACATGCTCTTCATAACGAAGACATGATTGATATGTAATGGAAGCGTCGTAGAATTTATTTTTTTTTCTTATTCGCTCCACATCAGAATCAAGAAACCAACGTGCAACTGATCCGTTGGTCCCAAGTAAAATATTAGAGAGGGCAACTTCACCTGGTGAAATAAGACATTCTTTACCTTTCTCCTTTTTACAATTTAGCATCCTGTACATTCACCCTTCATTTGTTTTTTTATTTCAGCAACCCAGTCTTCCGATTGGCCAATCTCCCAGTTGCATACTAAAACAACTTGTGAACTTGAATATCGTTTTAAGTATGTTGTCAGTCCCATGGCCATTAGAAATGTTTTGATCTATTTTAGAACCTTGCCTGACTGTGAGGACAAGTGTTCATAAACCATGGTCCTATGTCTTCCGGTCGATTAATTTACCTTGAATCATACGGATGTTTATCTCGGCCAATAATCAAGGCACATTTTTACATACAACACAGTGTGTTTTCCAAAGTATAGAGATCCGGTATCGTCAACAACAGCAATTTTGAAAGACTCTGAAATTCCAATAAGCGATTGTAAATTGATCGTCCTTATCATTTTAAGTACTTAAAATTTGGTTATTTGCAAAAGCAAACCACAAAAAAACTCCATAAATGTGAGTTGGGTGTCAATCGGTCCATAATATGCCATGGTCAGATCCTGAGTAGGGTATTATTTCATTAAATACTTCAAAACTGTTTTACTGCAATAAAGAATTATTATTATTATTATTATTATTATTATTATTATTAAAACTAGTAGGTCAATCAATGGCAACCATTGATGAAGGTTTATCATGATATTTTTAAATGTCAACTTCTTTATGAAATGAAATGAAATGAAAAATGTCTTTATTTACAGAGGCGAACTTAGGACTTAAAAGTCCTCTCTACCACTTAACCTCCTATGTATGAGGTCTGCCCAAATGACGGCAGAAGATTACGTTTCGGTCCAGAAGAGACAGAACACAATGCAAGGTAAAGTTCATTGAAGCCGTTAAAGTTAGATGTATGTATTTGTTTTGATGTTGGACGCTGTTTAAAAGATTAAATACGATTTAGCATAGTTGAAATCAACAAACGCAGCACCAGCATATTGTAATAAACTTCTGTGCAATAGTAATGATCCACTGTCATTAGCGTATATTAGAAAAATAATTGGACTAAGAAATAAACGTACTTTTACAACTATAATAATGTGACATATTAATAGAAGTGTAAATTCAAACTATTAAAACCTATCCACTTACATTAAACTTCACTATAGTTTGCAGCGGACATGATCAACGGACATTGCTAATGTCCGTAGTAGCATAATTGTCACGTTGCTATTGACGGGCGTTAGTATCCTATCCACTTACATTAAACTTCAATATAGTTTGCAGCGGACATGATCAACGGCCATGGCTAATGTCCGTAGTTACATAATTGTCACGTTGCTATTGACGGGCGTTAGTCTCCTATCCATTTACATTAAACTTCACTATAGTTTGCAGCGGACATGATCAACGGACATGGCTAATGTCCGTAGTAGCATAATTGTCACATTGCTATTGACGGGCGTTAGTCTCCTACCCACTTACATTAAACTTCACTATAGTTTGCAGCGGACATGATCAACGGCCATGGCTAATGTCCGTAGTTACATAATTGTCACGTTGCTATTAACGGGCGTTAGTCTCCTATCCACTTACATTAAACTTCACTATAGTTTGCAGCTGACATGGTCAACGGACATGGCTAATGTCCGTAGTTACATAATCGTCACGTTGCAATTGACGGGCGTTAGTCTCCTATCCACTTACATTAAACTTTACTATAGTTTGCAGCGGACATGGTCAAAAGACTTCGTTTAATGTCCGTTGTAGCATAATTGTCACGTTGCTATTGACGGGCGTTACTCTCTTGTCCAGTTACATTAAACTTCAATATAGTCTGCGACGGGACAAGAACGGATTTCCCACTATGCCTGTTCCTAGACGCGAATTACGGCACCCAACAATTTAAATCCTCAAATACACGTTTCTTTATTAGAGCTGACTTTTTACTGACACAGAGAGTCGTTTCATATGCGTTCATTAAGACTTTCAGAACTGTCGAGACGAACCAATGTCGTTGACGTATACAAAAAAAGTGAGTTGGGCTGAATTCCTCATTGGGCTCATGGATTCCTATGGGACTTCATATAGTAACACGGCTGGATTTGAAAACTTTTAAATATGTATGAGGTTTGCTACTTGAAAATACTGGAACCGTTGAAATGGCAGGTCCTCGAATCCCGTGAGAATTCATCTTGTCAAACAATATTTTGTGATCAAAACACTTCGATCTTATAGCCCTCTGAGATGATCAAGTTTACTACACCGCCAACTGTCAATTGGCCCTTCTTCAAACCAAACGGGTCAGTAGTGAGCACAACACTTCTAAACACATTGCAAATTTTTTTGTTATTATTTTTAGGGTTTGTTACGAATCTATGTGCAAAATAAATTATTAGTGGTTATGATGTAATTTATTTACTTGTTTTGATTAAAAGAGTTAATACAGTACAGTACTTCGCAGGCTAGCTCCTGCCGAAGTACCTAAGTCTTAATTTTAAAGTACATAAACATTATGAGTTCAAGGTTATCACAGTTACAGTTCAGTATTCATTTTGTTTCAAAATAAATACAACTCTCCTATAAAAACTGCTTGGTTATCATTTGTTGCCGTAACCGATATACTGAAATATACATTTTTGAACGTAGATTACTGATTAAAACCTACAAAAACTAATAACTTAATGTGCTTTAATATTATAACGCAACTAACGATATACAATGAGAAATTTTTTAAAAAAACTAATTACGTAAAAACTTTTAATATTCAATAGAAGACTCCTTGTTATCTTAATAGTTTAGGCCATTCTTATGCCCAACTCTATACTGGTGAGCTTATCCAAGTGACCGTTGTACCTACAGTCCAATTTGACGGCCGTCTCTCATTGGTTGGCACTTCACGTGGTTCAGTCTGTCTGCATACGGTCCAGGCAGGAGGACGCCCTTAAGCACGGCGTACCAAGAGTCGACAGAGGCCGGATAGGCCGGGCCGGGCCGGTCGCAGTGGGCTGGTGTCCATTTCATTGCATGCATTTTAACATTTTGAGAAGGCCGGAAGGGAGGTGATGGAATGGTGGGTTGGGGATATTCCTCCTATAAGGTCTCCAAAATTTTTCTAAAGTTTTTTCCACTCTCCGAACGTACCCTCAGCAGTGCAGGTCGTTTCCAGTACCTTGGTTCTCGTTTGCTTATCTCATAGCAAGCTTCATAATACTATCATAATGTCTTATTCGTCAGAACTTGTAAGAAGTAGTAACAATGATTTCACAATGATAAATCAACGTAGTGTGAAGTTGGAGAGAGACTGCGATGGTGCATATGGAGTGGATATCACGTCGTTGACGTAACAAAGGCTGACCAGGCCGTGCTTGTACTGTCGGAGCCGTTCTGAAGTGTGGTCCGGCCGCGGTCACTCCAAAATCTCACATTGTGTTTTCTCTCGGGAAAGTAGTCCCTTCTTGGATCCCTTTGCCCTATTTTCGCGTATTCGTTGTACAGTTGTACCGTAGGAGCCGTTCTGGAGACATAGTTAGATTGCAGTAGCTTACCCCTCGTGATGGTTCCTCTCTACACTTGTTCCTACCCCGATGCCAGTGAAGATTCTTATTGAAAGTGACTTGCTTTTCCGTGGATCCCACTGCAGCCCTAGAGCCCCTGGCCAAGCTGGAAGTCCATCTCCCTCGGTTGAAGCGAGGCAAGAACCAAGTTCAACATCGGTGAGTTGGCATTTACCCTCAAATTCACCCTTTATACCTTACGTCTCACTCTTCCAAATTACTCACAAATGGTTTCAACTGCTTGAAATTTTATTTGATGTACCCTAGAAATATCATTGTGACGTTGTGTAATATTCAAGTCAGCAGAGCCATTAAAAATAAGGAACAGTGTAAAGAGTGCAAGTCATATTTTCGTGGAGCTTGTGTGAAATGAATTCTGGTTAAAAGTGACGTTTTCTCAGAGACAGCCCAATTTGTTTGTTTGTGACCCATGTAATAAGAAGAAACGTGCTAGTCGCAATTTTTCAGACTCTTGCCAAATTTCTTCACCAAGCAAACTATCTCCATCTACCAGTATGGCAGCAGGTACTAATGAAGCTATAAAAACGTTATTAGATCAGCTAAACGAGGAAATAATTGATAGTCAGAGTAACGATGAGAAGCAGCTTGTAAAATCTTTGGAAGTCTGTTCTGATCGTATCAAGGTAAATAATGATCTTATTATACAGCAGCAGGAAACGATTGAACATCAGCAGGAAGTGGTTAATGTCCTGGAAACAGAGAACAAAGAACTTAATGTGCAAATCAAGAGTTTGTACAAGTTGTAAGGTGGTCTGGAACAGTACCGGCGAAATACCCTAGAAATATTTGGCGTACGAGATTCACCCACCGAAACGGACTCGTCCTTGAAGAGGACTGTGATTGGTATTGGATCAGCTCTAGGGGTTACAATCAAGGAAGACGGAATTGACGTCTCCCATCGATTCAACGATGGCAACAACCGTCAAATTTCAGATATCATAGTCAAATTCTTGTAGTGTGAGGATCCAGACAACTACTTGCCAAGCGGGAGATAAAAAGAGACTTTTCTACGCGTCATCTTCCAGGCATACTACTGACGTGCAGATCCACGTGAACCCATCTCTAGCCCCGGCTAGACGAGTGCTCCTCGCCAAGACACGTAAATCGAGGACTGATTACAACTACAAGTTTGTATGGGCTGACCGTGTAGACAGGATCGTGGTGAGGAAAACTGAGAACTGAAGTATCATAATGATTGAATGATGAGAGCGATCTGTCTTCACTAATAAGAAAAGAGTCTCAGAAAAGCGCTGAAACAAGATCTGGTGAAGATGAGCATAGGAATTAGATATGTATACCATTGTAAAGTAGGCTCTATTGCAACTATGGGTCTAACAAATATGTGTAATAGATTAGCTTGAAACAAATTACTATTGTCTTATTTATTTTTTATTCTATATTTATAACCTAGCATTAATAATTATTAGTTAAAAATTTACTATTAGAATGTAAGGGGGCCTTACTTAAAACCAATGCACTCTATGGCTCTGTTTTAAGTGGACATATTAACCTTCACTGAGACCTGGTTGACAGAAGCTATCAGCGGTAGTGAGTTGTTTGACGATCGTTATGTGGTTTTTAGATGTGACAAAGACGCTCAGAGGACTATGATGTCACGTAGGGGGTGGTAATGCTCGCTCTGCACAAGCGGTTACAAGTCAGCTGACAGTAGCGGTTGATAAACAGCAGCTGTTCGCTCAACAACTCTATTGTGTCTTATTGTAGATGCGCGCGCCTGACTCAGACTTAACAGTACGTTTAAAAGTTGTGTATTTCCCTCCCAACAGTCCTCGAACTCTATACGACGATTACTTTGCATTGTTTGACAATTTCGTTAATAATTTTATGTTTATAAACTTATTGATCCTAGATTATTATAATTAATAACCTATTCCAAAAATTATTTAATTGAACTATAATGTGCTGTTGGGCAGCGTTTCGGTTAGAGATTTATTTAACTTCATGACATTGTTTAATCTTAAGTCGCATGATACTATTCTGAATTGTAACAAAGTTACGCTTGACTGGTTGTTAGTAATGTCATACATTTGTCAGTCAGTCAATGTGACAGCCCTTTGTTACCAATTGATAACTACCATCCTTCATTACTTGTAAACTCAGACTATAAGTGTAAAAACTTGCCTAAAAATAAAAATAATGTTCAGCTTATTATCAAGAACTCATATTACTGTTTTAAGGAAGCTGATTTTATAAATATGTATAGATTGTTAAGGGAATGTAACTGTAATATTTGTTATATGAAATTAGGGGTATTGACAATGTTTTACAGTCTATTATATTTTTTATCATTGTGTTCACAAAAGAAATTTTATTTTTTAAATTAAAGATTCTAGATGGTTCACAAAATACATAAATAAGTCCATAAAAAAACAAATGTACTAAAAATAAAAAGTATTCAAAGTATCACTGCCATTTATTTAAAGATCTATTATTAACATAAAATGGCGATTGCACATAAAGATTATTTAATAAATGTTACAAACTGTATTGAGGTCAATTTTAAGTATTTTTGGAATTATGTTAAATATAAAAACTCAACCTCGCACTTGGACGTTGTTACATCAGATATGAAACATAATGGTGCCTTTATTTCAAAAGATAAAGTTGCTGGTACTTTTTCCGAGTTTTTCAGTCTGTGTATACTAATCAATCACCAAATAGTTTATTTTTACCTCAGAATGATTTCTTGTTTGTGCCTAAAAATCAGCACTGTGTGTTCTCAATTGCCGAAGTACTTTCTGCTATATAAAAGCTAAAATAAAAAAAAATCCTCTGGTCCTAACAATATTCCTGGGTATGTAGTCAAGGGTTGCGCTGAAGTTCTGGCTGAGCCGCTCTGTGATTTGTTCAATTCATCTCTTGCTTGCTGCATATTACCAAAGATATGGAAAGATGCCAAAGTGGTACTAAATTTAAAATCTGTTAAACTTGAAGACATTGAAAATTATCGGCATGTATCTCTGATCAATAATAAACCTTTCAACGCCGATTCCTAGAAATTGTTTTTATTTGATACACTTATATCCAGAAAGAACAAATTTGGTCTTACGTTTATTTACAAGATTATTCATGTTTCAATAGAATAGACAGTTACGTTCTTTTAAATAAGATCCAATTGTTTGTCCCCATGTAACACAGTCCAACATATAATTTTACATTTTTTAAAGCCTTAAGACTTTTCAATTTATTCAAGCAGGAGGTCGATATGTTCAATAACATAGTTGGTGAGTTCAAATCCCAAATTGACAAAGTTTTGTGACTTATCATGAAGGAAACCATTCAATTTTGTATTGTTATAAAAATTATTCTATTGTTTAGTTTGGTATACAAAGTGTCTGAACTAGTACAAAGCACTATTTAAATGTATTAATTGTTGCTTATCCCACTATTCTAATTTAAATTACTTTTTTCCATTGCACTGAAATTTATTGTATTTTATTTAGTTTTATAAAATGTCAGAATAGCTATAATGATATTGCATCTGTGGCTATATACATATGTATTGTATTAGCCATAATAAACAGTACTGAAACAAAATCAGCTACAGTTGCCTCCTCGATCAGCTGATTCAATTGTCGATTGCTGCCACAGTAATGAACTTCTTTCTTATTTGAGATTAGTTTTTGCTAACATGGTGCTAACAACAGTAGAGAAAGTTTTTATCGTAGAGCATTATTTTCGCTCATACGGAATTGGACGCGCGGGTGGGCCAAGCATGTCATACACTGCATTACGTTTTCAGGAACATTTCCACAAAAATCCGACTAGTAATGCTGTCATTCTTAGTGTTGTTGAAAGATTTTGAAGACCAGGTAGTGTTTTGACACAGCGAAAGGACTATTCAGGTCGCCCAACTACTGTTTGTACAAATGAAAACCACGGAACAGTGTGGCAGCAAGTGTTACAGTCACCGAAAAGAAGCCTAATGCGAGCTTCTCTTAAACTGAATATTAGCAATACGCCAATGCGAAGAATGTTCAAAAACATTGGTGGTTTTCCCTACAGGATACAAACTTGACAACCTTTGAACTGTAGAAACAAACTAGCCAGAGTACTGTGCTTCAATGTTAGCAATATGCTATGAAGAACCTGAAATTCTGAGTGATGTACGGTTTACAGATGAATATCATGTGCACCTTAATGGTTTAATAAACAAACAGACACACGTTTCCTTGGATTTAAACGTCCTGATATTGTTGTAGAGAGGCCACAGCATAATAAGCGTGTAACCATTTGGTGCGCTGTATGTGGGAAGGGTATAGTGAGATCATACTTTTTTTAAGGCATCAATGGATAGTCTATTACTGTAAATAAGTATCAATATAGGGCCATTCTTGATTTTTTTGTGAGAGATCTCAGGAGATTTTGTTTACATGAAACCTGCTGTTAAATTCACAGTGGTTCCAGCAAGATGGCGCAACCAGTCACACTGCCGTTAACAACATTGCTTTCCTCCAACAAACCTTTGGCAACCATCTCATCTCCCTTACAAACTTTCCTTACTTAGCCCACTCTCCGATCTTACAACACCGGACGCCTCCATCTGGGGCGTTTTGAAAGAAAACATTTTCCGCGAGGACCCACCATCTACCATCGGTCAACTCAAAGAAAAAATAACCATGTAGAAGATGTATTAAGGAGATTGGAACAATCCCTATTCATGAAAATGATGCAAAACCTACAATAACGGTACGAGTGTTGCCTCAAACTGAACGGGGATCATATTGAAAATGTTAATAACCGAGTTTAACCGATTTTGCTTCCTTTGACTTGTATTTATTGGTAAAATCTATAATAAATGTTACTGTATTTACCTTAATAAAATATTACCATTTCAGTACTGTTTATTTTGGCTAATACTGTGTAATTGAAATAAATAAGTAAATAAAACTATATTTTACGAAATACTTCAAATCTCTTCAGGGAATCGGATAATTCGTGAGATTCAACTGGAATGTCAATCTCTTCACTTGGTGGGCTGTGATAGTTTTATGTAATTATAACATTTCTTCTCCAAAATCTTTATAACGATTATCAATATATATATATATATATATATATATATATATATATATATATATATATATAAGTAGATATGAATGTGGGGTTCCTGGCTCACTTTTGGGACAGTCAGAAAATCAATGTAAAATTACTGTCCATTGAACAATAAAAAAAATCTAAGAAATCAAACAGGAAACCACGAATGTAAAATACTGTCCATTGAACCATAAACAAATCTAAGAAATCACGAATGGAAAAATAACCGAATCTTTAGCTGTTTTACTGTTCATTGTAGGCTTCTAATTTCTTAAGCTATTTTTAATGAAAAAATCCAGAAATCTTCGAAATCTTTTATTCCACGAAGTTAATTTGTAACACAGTCTTTATCTTTAATAGTCTTCTTTCCAGTAACAACCAAGTGTAATTTTTCATTTTTTTGTTCAATTCTTTAATCTTTTTTTCATCCAAAACAGTCAAAAATCTGTTTGGCAAGTGTACTTTACAATCTTCCAACTCGGCAATTATTGTAAACCCGAATTTATCTTTCATTTTCTCCAAAATTCACAATTTTGTGTTTCTTATTTTCTTCTAATTCTATTAATTTCTTGTATTCTTTGAACTTTAAAATCACCAACCTCATTTAATTCCTTTAGTAGCTCCATTTACATAAGAAAAAAAATTATTGAAAAAATAGTATAAAGAATTTAAATTACCCCCTACAAACCAATATAGTACTATTTTGTCCTATAACTATACTATTTTTTCAATAATTTTTAAGTCTTAGTTTACAGATTTTTCTATAATAAATAGAAGAATCTATCACTGTTTCACCAGAAATTGTGCTGATTTCTGTCAAATTCAAGTAAAAATCATTACTCTTTTTCAAATTCATAGTTAAGAAATTTTCCCTATTTAAATGGAGGGTGAAAAAGTAACATGTCCATTCTGCAAAAAAGAAATTTTAAGAAGAAACTTCGATCGACATTACAAACTCAAAGATTCACTTAAAGAACAAAGACATTTACTACAGGAATTGAATCATTTAAGACAATGGGCCAAAGAAAATAAAATTGACGATCACACGGAAAAGATGTTCAATATTGAACAATTACGAGAATTAAAGAGAAAATTTCAAAGTTGAAAAGAAAAATCTCAATCTATTTAATGATGAAAAAATTAATTCAATCGCTGAAAAATTAGCTATCGAAACTAATGATAAAACAAAGTCTGACTGAAATGATCGAAGAAATTGATAAACACAAATCTGAAAAAATATCATTGATGTAGAAGTTTTATCGTCTATACACGGTCTTTTCAAGCAATACATTTTAACGAATTTAAACGATAATTTCATGTCACTTTACAAATATCTTTCTATTTTGCGGCCAGAGATTAAGAGTTTAATAGAAAAATTTCAAAGAAACTGTGAAAAACAGTAAAGGATATATCTCTTTGGAATGTGAATACGAACGAACTTTAGTGAAACGGTGAAACGGTGAAACGCAAATTTGCCCAATGTATTTTACTATAAAAGCAGACGAAATCTTTGACATAAACGACTTTATTACTAAGCAGTTTTAACAAAATTAACCCATCAGAGAACAAACAAATCATCCAAATAGAGGATCAGGGTGGTCATTTAAACGTTGTAAACAACTAGTTTTGAGCCTTAACAAACACGAATTTATGAACGCAGGATCATATATCGATTTACCAAAGAAAAATCAAAGATAAAAAAGCTTGTATAAATATAAAAAATAAAGATGATTATTGCTTTATTTATTCTATCCGATGTGCTATTGAAAAACCTGAAAAGAATGCTGATAGAGCAAAAACAATACGAACAATTTGTAAATGACGAGATATTTTCAGGTTTCGAGTATCAAATGTCCTTAAAAGATATACAATCATTTGAAAAAACGAAGTTACAATTCTAAGTACAAGTATCCGAAAATGTCAATAAATATCTACAGTTATGATGAGAAATTTAACATTGTTCCGTTGCAAATTTCAGAAATGTATGACGCCGAGTTGATTTATTGTATGTAAAACAAGAAGATAAATCTCATTATGTTTTAATAACCGATCTAAATAGATTAGTGAGTTTCACAGTTATCCAAGCATAAAGAAAGGAAATTTCTATGTAGGAGATGTTTAAGCCATTTCTACAAATCTAGAGATTTAGCAGACCATTTAGAAATTTGTAAAAATCACGAAGTTTGTAAGCCAATTAAGCCATTTCCAGGTCAAACAACTAAATTTACTAATTATCAAAAGGAAGTTTAGCCATCGTACGTCGTAATTTATATGGATTTTGAAAGCATATTAGAGAAGATTCCCACATGCAAAAACAATCCGCAAAAATCGATCACAACCAAGATTCAGAAGCACATTCCATATGGTTTTTACTCTATACTTTAGTGTCTAATGTGACCAATCGTATGTACAAGCCGATATGTTATCGAGCAAAAAAATGAAGAAGATTTTGCCAAATGTTCCTGCAAATAATTGTTTTGAAGAACTTAATAAAATTATCGAAATACATAGCTAAAAAGTATAATTCTAAGAACCAAAAAACCCATGAAATTAACCGAAGAAGAAGTAGAAATTTCGTATCAAAATTCTAGTATTTGTCATATTTGTGAATGTGAGGGTTTTGATAATCAAACAAGAAAAAAAGTACGAGATCATGTTATTTAACAGGTAAATTTCGAGGTGCTGCTCATTTATCTTGTAACTTGAATCTCAAATTTCCTCAAAATATTCCCGTTTTCTGCCACAATATGTCATGTTACGATACTCATTTGTACATAAAAGAATTGGCTAAACAATATGGAAACGTTGATTTGATCGCAAACACCGATGAGAAATATATAAATTATTCTGTAAATTCTGGATATGGGTATGAGTTTGAAGATGATAAACCAAGAAAGTTCATCAAGTTTTCTTTCGTAGATACGTTCAGATTTATGGCATCGTCTATAGAAAAGTTAGCTAAAAACCTCAAAAAAGATGATTTCAAACATACAAATCATTTTATACAAGATGGTCTGAACGCAATTCTAGATAGACAACCAAATGACGAAGAAGAAATCTTTAAAATTCTATCTGGAAAAAGGAATATTTCCTTACAAATTTATCGACAGTATTGAAAAAACTTGATTACACAGAAGAATTGAGAATTCAAGATTTCTATTCACTTTTGACAGACGAGAGCATATCTGAGAAAGATTTTCAACACTACTTAAATGTATGGAACAAATTTAAAAGTAAAAAAATCTAGGAAATTACTACTCCGATCTCTATAACATTCAAATAGGTAAGAAAGGAGGGTTGCTATGCTACACTTTTCAGCTACCTGTAAAAAAATCTACTTTTTTTGCAAAATTTTGCTAGAATTCTACTAAATTTAGCAAAGTTTTACTAAAATTACTGCATTTTTGTTCAAAATGTTTGAGTTAAAAAAATTTCAGCTACTTTTAAAAATAGTGAAAAAAGTTAGAAAATTGTACTAATTTTGGCAAATATTAACAAATTTGACAACATGAACGTAAAAGTTGACAACATGAACGTAAACAGGACAACAAGAACGTAAACATGACAACAAAAACGTAAAAATGACAACACGAAACGTAAAAACGTGAACGTGGAACGTAAAACGTGAACGTGGAACGTAAAAACGTGAACGTGGGAACGTAAAACGTGAACGTGGAACGTAAAAACGTGAACGTGGAACGTAAAACGTGAACGTGGAACGTAAAAAACGTGAACGTGGAACGTGAACAGATTTTACGTTTCGTGTTGTCATTTTTACGTTTTTGTTGTCATGTTTACGTTCTTGTTGTCCTGTTTACGTTCATGTTGTCAACTTTTACGTTCATGTTGTCCAAATTTGTTAATATTTGCCAAAATTAGTACAATTTTCTAACTTTTTTCACTATTTTTAAAAGTAGCTGAAATTTTTTTAACTCAACATTTTGAACAAAAAATGCAGTAATTTTAGTAAAACTTTGCTAAATTTAGTAGAATTCTAGCAAAATTTTGCAAAAAAAGTAGATTTTTTACAGGTAGCTGAAAAGTAGCATAGCAACCCTCCTTTCTTACCTATTTGAATATGTTGTTCATTCGAGAAATTTGAAAATTCTATCTGGAAACAAGGAATGGTGTTAAAACATGTGAATAGAGTTATTGCATTCGATCAGAAGCCTTTTATGAAAGATTACATTGATTTTAATACTAGTATGAGAAACCAAAGCTACAAGCGACTTTGAGAAAGATTTTTACAAGCTGATGAACAACTCTGTTTTTGGAAAATCTATGGAAAATGTGAGAAACAGATGTGATATTAGACTAGGAAATGAAGAATTTTCAATGAAACAAGCTAAGAAAACAAATTTCAAATGTTTCAATATCTTTGACGACAACTGTATAGCGAGTCACATGTACAAACAAAAGGTTAAATTTAACAAGCCAATCTACATAGGTTTTTCCAGTTCTTGACCTTTCAAAATTGTTAATGTACGAGTTTTATTACAACAAATTAAAGAAGTTTTGATCCAGATTTGAATCTGTGTTACATGGACACAGACAGTTACTTCCTAGAATTGAAACGTGATCCTTACAAAATTATTAAAGAAAATATAGATGATTTCGATACGAGCGATTATCCAAAAGATCATGAATGTTTCACTACTAAAAATAAGAAGGTAATAGGGAAATTCAAAGATGAGTTAAATAGCGAAGTTTTAGAAGAATTTTGTGGTTTAAGATCAAAGATGTACTCGTACAAATATCTAGACAAAAATCCAGTTAGGTGTAAAGGAATTAAGAGAAGCGTTGTAAATAAAACAATAAATATCGAAAACTTGAAGAGATGTTTGTTCGAAGATAAAGAAGAATTTAGGGAGATGACTGTAATAAAAAGCTATAAACATGAATTGTACACAGTTACCATAAACAAGCTGGCACTGAACGCTAAAAAGATGATAAGAGAATCGTTCTAGAAAAATAAGATCGATACAGTACCTTATGGCTATAAAAATGAAGCAAAATCTGATATATTAGATGAGTTAAATAAACTTGGAAACTTTGAAAATTGAGAAATAACCGGAAGTGTTTACGAATATGAATTGAGAAAGTCAAAGCTGTAATTTTTTCTATATAAAATGGAGTCTCAAAAGAAATGTACAATATGTCAAGAATTTAGACTTTTTGAAGAATTTTCTAAAAATAAAGAATACCAAAGATGGATTATACTATTATTGTAAAGATTGTAATAAGAAATATAGAAAAAAGAATTATATGATAAAATGGAAAAAATTAACTTTGTAGAAGAGAAAGAATGCACACGCTGTAAAAATAGTTAAGAATATTTCTGAATTTAACAATTGGCATTATAGTAAAGAATAAAAAACAAGCATATTGTAAAGAATGTATTAAACAAATCTTTGCTAGACCAGTTCATTGCGTATGCGGAAGAGAAATTCAACATTTCTATAGTCTTAAAAGACATTTACAAACAAACTATCATAATTCGAATGTTTAACATTTTCATCGTGTAATTTAGATATTCTATAAATCAGTAGAGATTCTGCCATATTTGTAGTAAAAATGATTTCCGTTGTATAAAATATTCAAAGATTCTTTCATTTGGTTGTAGAGATTGATAGAATTTGGTTCGTCATCAATGAACAAAATCTCTAATTCAGGATAATTTATTTTTAGATGTTTTTAATCGGTTTTGGTATTTCTCGTTTCTGAGCTCTGATAACGTAATAAGGCCATTCCCACATGTGATTCTTCTTAATTAACACAAAAACATGGTGTTTTTTCTTATCAAAATCTTTACATACCATATCTCTCTTCATTAATTCCATTCGCAATTCTTGATTCTCTTATTTTCAATGATTTCATTTCATCTTTAATTTGTAACTGTTTTATTTCATCTTTTAACTGCTTATTTTCGTTTCAAGTTTGTACACACCAAATTTACGAATGCTTGGTAAAACATCTCTCGTAACCCCATTGTTGAAAGCTTTTTGCTTCTATTTTATGAGATCTTAAAATTAACGAATAAAGTCCTGATTCATTAATGAAAATAGTATCTTTGTGAATATTTGCGAGGGTGGCCCTCGAGGGCTACCTTATCTTTTAGATAAAAGTATTGAGATTTGTCACCTTCATCGACATTATTTCTAATCGCTTTTTCTGTATTGTTATATTCCAATATTTCTGCAACATCTTTAGCCTTAAACCAAATTTCATTATTTTCGTCAACAATTGTAAAGATATGTTTGCTTTTAAATCTAAGTTGATTATTGAGCAGGTCTACAACTGACTCCATTTAACTAGTAATTTTTTATTTTGAGAATAAAGCCCAGATTCATTAATGAAAACAGTGTTATTTTGGAAGTTTGAAGGTAAGCTATTTATAGCCCCCCTTATATTTAGATTTAAAATAGAAGTTTTTATCATCTTCGTCAACGTTTATTCTGATCGTTTGCATAGTATTTTCATATTGTAAAATTTCTGCAACATCTTTAGCCTTAAACCAGATCACATTGTTTTCGTCTACAATCGTTAAGATATTCGTGTTATCGAATGTAAGTTGATTATTTCTTAGATCTATGACTGACTCCATTTAGATAGAAAAAAATTTAACAAGCTATTATTTGAGTGTAAAGGTCGAAAATAGTGTCTGGATGTAATTTTTGTAAGAGTCGCGATTCGATACCCTTGAAAATGTATATCTCTTCTAGTCTTTTCTTGAAAGTTTAAAGGTAAGAACGATTCGTTCCCCCTAGAAAGACGTGTTTAGAATTTTAAATGTTGTCTTAATCCACTACCATACTTAGAACTTCTAAATCTGTATTTATAGAGTCTTCCTCCAGAAAATATTTTGTAAATCGTTAGAATCTACATCAATTGTGCTGTTAACAACTTGTTTAATAATCTCTAATATTTTATCTTCGTCTTCTGTATCTAATGTAAAAGAATCTGATTCTGTATTGTTTAAAATATTTACAGAGCTTTTTTACTATTTTTAAACTGTATTTCTACGAGTTCTGGCTTATATTTTTCATCTAGAAGATTGTATAAACTTGCTCTTAAATTCTTAAAATCTGTCTCGACATTTTTGTATTAATTCTAAAATTTTATTATTTCTTTCTTCTTCGATTTATCTTTTTTCGCTTTGTAATAATGTTAGTGCTCTATCCATTTATTAAGAAAAAATTTGGAACGTGGAACGTGAACGTGAACGTGGAACGTAGAACGTGGAACGTAGAACGTGGAACGTAGAACGTGGAACGTGGAACGTGAACGTGGAACGTAGAACGTGGAACGTGAACGTGGAACGTGAACGTGAAACGTGGAACGTGAACGTGAACGTGGAACGTGAACGTGGAACGTAGAACGTAGAACGTGGAACGTGGAACGTGAACGTGGAAACGTAGAACGTGGAACGTGAACGTGGAACGTGAACGTGAACGTGGAACGTGAACGTGAACGTGAACGTGGAACGTGAACGTGAACGTGGAACGTAGAACGTGGAACGTAACATGAACGTAAATTTTGTGTTTTACGTTTAATTTAACGTGATTTTACATGTAAATTCGTGTTTTTAGGTTTTAAAAACATTTTACATGTAAATTCGTGTTTTTTAGGTTTTCTACGTTCCACGTTCACGTTCCACGTTCACGTTACCACGTCCACGTTCCACGTTCTACGTTCCACGTTCTACGTTCCACGTTCACGTTCACGTTCCACGTTCACGTTCACGTTCCACGTTCACGTTCACGTTCACGTTCCACGTTCACGTTCCACGTTCTACGTTCCACGTTCACGTTCCACGTTCCACGTTCCACGTTCTACGTTCCACGTTCTACGTTCCACGTTCACGTTCACGTTCCACGTTCACGTTCACGTTCCACGTTCACGTTCCACGTTCTACGTTCCACGTTCACGTTCCACGTTCCACCGTTCCACGTTCCACGTTCTACGTTCCACGTTCTACGTTCACGTTCACGTTCCACGTTCCAAATTTTTTTCTTAATAAATGGATAGAGCACTAACATTATTACAAAGCGAAAAAGATAAAATCGAAGAAGAAAGAAATAATAAAATTTTAGAATTAATACAAAATGTCGAGACAGATTTTAAGAATTTAAGAGCAAGTTTATACAATCTTCTAGATGAAAAATATAAGCCAGAACTCGTAGAAATACAGTTTAAAAATAGTAAAAAAGCTCTGTAAATATTTTAAACAATACAGAATCAGATTCTTTTACATTAGATACAGAAGACGAAGATAAAATATTAGAGATTATTAAACAAGTTGTTAACAGCACAATTGATGTAGATTCTAACGATTTACAAAATATTTCTGGAGGAAGACTCTATAAATACAGATTTAGAAGTTCTAAGTATGGTAGTGGATTAAGACAACATTTAAAATTCTAAACACGTCTTTCTAGGGGGAACGAATCGTTCTTACCTTTAAACTTTCAAGAAAAGACTAGAAGATATACATTTTCAAGGGTATCGAATCGCGACTCTTACAAAAATTACATCCAGACACTATTTTCGACCTTTACACTCAAATAATAGCTTGTTAAATTTTTTTCTATCTAAATGGAGTCAGTCATAGATCTAAGAAATAATCAACTTACATTCGATAACACGAATATCTTAACGATTGTAGACGAAAACAATGTGATCTGGTTTAAGGCTAAAGATGTTGCAGAAATTTTACAATATGAAAATACTATGCAAACGATCAGAATAAACGTTGACGAAGATGATAAAAACTTCTATTTTAATCTAAATATAAGGGGGGCTATAAATAGCTTACCTTCAAACTTCCAAAATAACACTGTTTTCATTAATGAATCTGGGCTTTATTCTCAAAATAAAAATTACTAGTTAAATGGAGTCAGTTGTAGACCTGCTCAATAATCAACTTAGATTTAAAAGCAAACATATCTTTACAATTGTTGACGAAAATAATGAAATTTGGTTTAAGGCTAAAGATGTTGCAGAAATATTGGAATATAACAATACAGAAAAAGCGATTAGAAATAATGTCGATGAAGGTGACAAATCTCAATACTTTTATCTAAAAGATAAGGTAGCCCTCGAGGGCCACCTCGCAAATATTCACAAAGATACTATTTTCATTAATGAATCAGGACTTTATTCGTTAATTTTAAGATCTCATAAAATAGAAGCAAAAAGCTTTCAACAATGGGTTACGAGAGATGTTTTACCAAGCATTCGTAAATTTGGTGTGTACAAACTTGAAAACGAAAATAAGCAGTTAAAAGATGAAATAAAACAGTTACAAATTAAAGATGAAATGAAATCATTGAAAATAGAGAATCAAGAATTGCGAATGGAATTAATGAAGAGAGATATGGTATGTAAAGATTTTGATAAGAAAAAACACCATGTTTTTGTGTTAATTAAGAAGAATCACATGTGGGAATGGCCTTATTACGTTATCAGAGCTCAGAAACGAGAAATACCAAACCGATTAAAACATCTAAAAATAAATTATCCTGAATTAGAGATTTTGTTCATTGATGACGAACCAAATTCTATCAATCTCTACAACCAAATGAAAGAATCTTTGAATATTTTATACAACGGAAATCATTTTACTACAAATATGGCAGAATCTCGACTGATTTATAGAATATCTAAATTACACGATGAAAATGTTAAACATTCGAATTATGATAGTTTGTTTGTAAAGGTCTTTTAAGACTATAGAAATGTTGAATTTCTCTTCCGCATACGCAATGAACTGGTCTAGCAAAGATTTGTTTAATACATTCTTTACAATATGCTTGTTTTTTATCTTTACTATAATGCCAATTGTTAAATTCAGAAATATTCTTAACTATTTTACAGCGTGTGCATTCTTTCTCTTCTAAAGTTAATTTTTCCATTTTATCATATAATTCTTTTCTATATTTCTTATTACAATCTTTACAATAATAGTATAATCCATCTTTGGTATTCTTATTTTTAGAAAATTCTTCAAAAAAGTCTAAATTCTTGACATATTGTACATTTCTTTTGAGACTCCATTTATATAGAAAAAATTACAGCTTTGACTTTCTCAAATTCATATTCGTAAACACTTCTGGTTATTTCTCAATTTTCTAAAGTTTTCCAGTTTATTTTAAACTCATCTAATATATCAGATTTTGCTTCATTTTTATAGCCATAAGGTACTGTATCGATCTTATTTTCTAGAACGATTCTCTTATCATCTTTAGCGTTCAGTGCCAGCTTGTTTATGGTAACTGTGTACAATTCATGTTTATAGCTTTTTATTACAGTCATCTCCCTAAATTCTTCTTTATCTTCGAACAAACATCTCTTCAAGTTTTCGATATTTATTGTTTTATTTACAACGCTTCTCTTAATTCCTTTACACCTAACTGGATTTTTTGTCTAGATATTTTGTACGAGTACATCTTTGATCTTAAACCACAAAATTCTTCTAAAACTTCGCTATTTAACTCATCTTTGAATTTCCCTATTACCTTCTTATTTTTAGTAGTGAAACATTCATGATCTTTTGGATAATCGCTCGTATCGAAATCATCTATATTTTCTTTAATAATTTTGTAAGGATCACGTTTCAATTCTAGGAAGTAACTGTCTGTGTCCATGTAACACAGATTCAAATCTGGATCAAACTTCTGTAATTTGTTGTAATAAAACTCGTACATTAACAATTTTGAAAGGTCAAGAACTGAAAAACCTATGTAGATTGGCTTGTTTAAATTTAACCTTTTGTTTGTACATGTGACTCGCTATACAGTTGTCGTCAAAGATATTGAAACATTTGAAATTTGTTTTCTTAGCTTGTTTCATTGAAAATTCTTCATTTCCTAGTCTAATATCACATCTGTTTCTCAACATTTTTCCATAGATTTTCCAAAAACAGAGTTGTTCATCAGCTTGTAAAAATCTTTCTCAAAGTCGCTTGTAGCTTTGGTTCTCATACTAGTATTAAAATCAATGTAATCTTTCATAAAAGGCTTCTGATCGAATGCAATAACTCTATTCACATGTTTTAACACCATTCCTTGTTCCAGATAGAATTTCAAATTTCTCGAATGAACAACATATTCAGTTTTATCCAGTAGAGTTGTGCAAAGTTTGTTTATTATAATGTTCTGGAGCAAGAGGCAAATCTTTATGATTTTCATGTAAATTCTTCGGATATTCTAGATCGACTTCGAGAATATAGCCATAATCTTCGTCGCCAGTGAGTTTCCAAAATTGTTTCTTTCCATTCTGCAGTAGTGTAAGTTTTTGGATCCATCCACTTGATATCGTTGAATGGTAAATTTTGCATCAGACCATAGCCATAAAGGTTGTTTGCATCGACGTACAACAAATAGTTTTCGGGGTTTGTCTTATCAAAATCTTTTAAATATTTGTTATTTGCTTTCACATATCGTTTAATACACTGAGAAATGCCTCCGCGAATACCTTTTTCGATCATCAAATACATGTTATAATCACTAATTAATTGTAATTCTATCTGCGTTAATTTTAACATAGCATCCCAAGCAAGACTGGGAGCTGTTAAATAGTGTGCTGGATCAAGCTTATAGCAATTCAAACAAATGTTTCTGAAATTTTCAAAGATATCAGCGAGCAATAGAACATCTTGAATGTTATAGAGATCAGAGTAATTTCCTAGATTTTTTACTTTTAATTTGTTCCATACATTTAAGTAGTGTTGAAAATCTTTCTCAGATATGCTACTCATCTGTCAAAAGTGAATAGAAATCTTGAATTCTCAATTCTTCTGTGTAATCAAGTTTTTCAGTACTATCGATAAATTCATAGGGAAATATTCCTTTTCCCAGATAGAATTTTTAAAATCTCGTCTTCGTCATTTGGTTGTCTATCTAGAATTGCGTTCAGACCATCTTGTATAAAATGATTTGTATGCTTGAAATCATCTTTTTTGAGGTTTTTAGCTAACTTTTCAATAGACGATGCCATAAATCTGAACGTGTCTACGAAAGAAAACTTGATGAACTTTCTTGGTTTATCATCTTCAAACTCATACCCATATCCTGAATTTTACTGAATAATTTATATATTTCTCATCGGTGTTTGCAATCAAATCAAACATTTACCATACTGTTTTGCCCAAACTCTTTTACGTACAAAATGAGTATCATAACTTGACATATGTGGACAGAAAACTGGAATATTCTGAGGAAATTTGAGATTCAAGTTACAAGATAAATGAGCTGAACCTCTAAATTTACCTGTTAAATGACAATGATCTCGTACTTTTTTTCTTGTTTGATTATCAAACCCTCACATTCACAAATATGGCAAAGATTTGAATTTTGATATGCAATTTCTTCTTCTTCGGTCAATTTCATAGGTATTTTATTCTTAGAATTATACTTTTTAGCTATGTATTTCGATAATTTATTAAGTTCTTCAAACAATTTTGCAGGAACATTTGGCAAATCTTCTTCATTTTTTGCTCGATAACATATCGGCTTGTACATACGATTGGTCACATTAGACACTAAGTATAGAGTAAAACCATATGGAATGTGCTTCTGAATCTTGTTGTAGTCGACTTTTGCGGATTGTTTTTGCATGTGGGAATCTTCTCTAATATGCTTTCAAAATCCATATAAATAACGTAAGGATGAGAAAATTTCTTTTGATAATTAGTAAATGTTGTTGTTAGACCTGGAAACGGCATAATTGGCTTACAAACTTCGTGTTGTTTGCAAATTTCTAAATGATCTGTTAAATCTCCAGATTTGTAGAAATGGCTTAAACATCTTCTACAAAGAAATTTTTTATTTTTACACTTAGATAAACTGAGAAAATACAAGTTTGTTTAAATCTGTTATCAAAACATAATGAGATTTGTCATCTTGTTTAACATACAATAAATCGATTTCTAACTCGGCATCATAAATTTCTGAAATTTGCAACGGAACAATATTGAGTTTTTTTCATCAAAAACTATAGACATTTACAGACATTTTCGGATAATTATACTTTGCTTTACTGCTTCGTTTTTTCAAAATAATTGTATATCTTTTTAAAGACATAGGATAGTCGAACCCAGAAAATATCTCGTCATTTACAAATTTTTTCATATTGTTTGCTCTGTCTACATGAGTTTCTGGTTTTTTCAATAGCACATCGGATAGAATAAATAAAGCAATAATCATCTTTATTTTTGATATTTATACAAGCTTTCTTATCTTTGATTTTCTTTGGTAAATCGATATAATGATCCTGCGTTCATAAATTCGTGTTTATTAAGGCTCAAAATCAGTTGTTTACAGCGTTTTAATGTCCATCCAGAACCTTTTATTTGGATGATTCGTTTGTTCTCGATGTGTTAATTTATTAAATTGCTTAGTAATAAAGTCGTTTATGTCAAAGATTTCGTCTGCTTTTATAGTAAAATACATTGGGCAAGTTTGTGTTTCACCGTTCACTAAAGTTCGTTCGTATTCGCATTCTAAAGAGAGATAGCCCTTCATATTTTTAACGGTTTCTTGAAATTTTTCGATTAAACTTTTAATCTCTGGCCTCATAATTGATAGATATTTGTAAATTGACATGAACTTATCGTTTAAATTCGTTAAAATGTATTGCTTTGAAAAGACCGTGTATTGAGGATAAAAACTTCTACATCAATGATATTTTTAGGTTTTTCGTTAAGAGTTTTGTCAATTTCTTCGATCATTTCAGACTTAGTTTTATCGTTTGTTTCAATGGACAATTTTTCAGCGATTGATTGAATTTTTTCATCTTTAAATAGATTGAGATCTTTTTTTAATTTCCTTAAAATTTTTCTTTAGTTCACGCAATTTTTTCTATATTGTACATCTTTTCATGATCGACAATTTGATTTTTCTTTAGCCCAATTCCTCAAATAATTTAGTTCTTTCTCATAAAGTTCTTTGTTTTTTTTAGATGAATTCTTCGAATTATAAATGCCGAGTAAAGTGATGTTCAAAAACATCTTTTTTGCAGTATGGGCACTCTATCTTTTTCCGCTCCATTTAAATAGGGAAAATTTGAATGTGCCAAGTTTTACTATTTAGTGAAATATCTTTTTATTAAGCTGAAAAATAGCAATAATTCAGTAGATTTCTAAGGATTTTTATCAAAATTTGATAAAAAAAAAATCAGCACAATTTATGGTTAAACAGCCTTTGATTCTTCTATTTAAAGAAGAAAAATTTGTTTAACTAACACTTTTGAAAAGTGGAGAAATTTTACTAGAATTTTACACAAATCAGCACAAATTGTAGTAAAACAGCTGTAGATTCTTCTATTTATTATAGAAAAATCTGTAAACTAAGACTTAAAATTTTTGAAAAAATAGTATAATTATAGGACAAAAATAGTACTATATTGGTTTGTAGGGGGCAATTTAAATTCTTTATACTATTTTTTTCAATATTTTTTTCTTATGTAAATGGAGCTACTAAAGGAATTAAATGAGGTTGGTGATTTAAAGTTCAAAAGAATATAAGAAATTGATTGATTTAGAAGAAAATAAGAAGTATAAAATTGTGACATTGGATAAAATGAAAGATAAATTCGGGTTTACAATAATTGCCGAGTTGGAAGATTATAAAGTACACTTACCGAACAGATTTTTGACTGTTTTGGATGAAAAAAAGATTAAAGAATTGAATATAAAATGATAAATTACACTTGATTGTTACTGGAAAGAAGACTATTAAAGATAAAGACTGTGTTACAATTAACTTTGTAGAATAAAGATTTCGAAGATTTCTGGAATTTTTTCATTAAAACAGCTTAAGAAATTAGGAAGCAAACATTGAACAGTAAAACAGCTATAGATTCGGTTATTTAACATTCGTGATTTCTCAGATTTGTTTATGGTTCAATGGACAGTATTTTACATTGATTTTCTGTCTGTCCCAAAAGTGGTCCTAGAACCCCTTACTGTTTGATTTTACAGATTCGTTTTTATTGTCCTTTAAACAGTATTTTCCCTTGATTTTCTGTCTGTCTCAAAAGTGGTCTAGAACCCTTACATTCATATCTACTTATATATACATATACATACATACACACATATATATATACAACATATTAGATAAAATGTATTTTAAACGATATAATATTAACACACTTGAAAATAATCTGGTGCGTTTCCTAAGTTGCTTTAACTTAGGTTACCTGTCACCCTTGGGATCAGTAATAATTTAATACATTTTTAAGCAGTCCTCTAAACCTACCTCTCTAAAATAATGTAACAAAATAAATCCATTTTGAAGCATATATTCCTATAAAGGAGAGTGAGTTAATAAAATATGAATTTTCTATTTACGTTTATATAAAACAATAATTATAACTTTGCAGTAACAATTTTCTGTGCCTTTTTTGGAAGTGTAATCACTGGATTCGTGAGGCAATCAATTAACGAGCACAATTATATAAAAACAGGCCAAGGGAATGAGGTTGAGATAGTTACATAGAATCGCGACCTGCCGTAGACTTTATGAGCCTTGTCGCTGAGCGTTAGTTGCTAACCGACCATTGTCATGGGAGCGACGGCCACTGGATTGATTCTGTTTATATATTTAGCATAAAAACTATTTATTAACATAAAGTATTATTAAATACTAACTGATTATTATTATTAAACTAGTATTATAACCATAAATGTTCAATAGCATAAAAAAGTTAACAGTAACAAATTAACAGTACTTTAGTAATTCGTCGTCATGGCTCCAAAATGTTATTCAAACTTTTTAAATTTAAAGTTATAGAATGGGTCGTATTATTGTTTTAACATATTATCTTATTACTTATTTACATAATTGTTGTTCACAATGAACGTCTATTTTAGGAAATTAAGATGAATTGTTAATTAAAATTTGTAAAATAAAATTCGTAATACATATTATAAAGCAACTATATTTTGATTATTGACAGATGTATTATTTTGAATCATTATTTTGGGTGACTGATGGCTACAGCACGTGAAGTGGACTCTCTTTGTATTGAGCATTTTTGAATGTTGCCCCACAACACCATTTTAAAGACAGTCCTATATGGTATCTTAAATTCCTTTGCTTTCTTTACAGGTAAAGACTACCTGGAGACCAACTTATAGCAATAATTTATAGCAATTAATTATATTCTTTATTTTTTTATGTGAATTAGAGTAACTCTGGTTGAGCAAATATACACATAGGTTATTTACAAATGTTAATGAAGCCTACAGTGTATAGATTTAATTGTAATAGTATCTGGAAAGCTACTGTAAATTTATAAAAATTGAAGTATTTCTATATGTGCGAGAGTATAGGGTCATTTAAGTTACTGTATAACAAATTAAACTGTATTATTTCATACGAGTTTTTTATGAATCTTCTTAAATTATCGTCAAAATTGCCCTCAAATGCAAAGTAAATTATAAAGTTTTGTGTTACAGTACTCCTTAGAAAAATTTCAGGATCTAAAAAATTTACAGACCGTTAATGTTAATCCATTCTTCTATAATTGTATTACTCACTGGATCCCGGAGCGGTCAACCAACAAACTCAAACTATTGGAAATATTGTGCAACGTGATATGTGGTGGAGGCGTGTATTTAAATCGCTAAACTAAAATACTACTTTTACAGGAAGAATTTAATGTAGAGAGTATTAGGAGAACAGAAGTTGGCAGGAGACGTGGGTAGCCAAGTTGATAGATCAGGTACTGTGGCGCGTGCTGCGGATGAGAACGATAGGTAGCTCAGGTTCTTTGGAGTATCAGGAGAGTAGAGGTGTGCAGGCGACGTGACCGAAATGTGCATTCACATTGAATCATCTGCACCAGTCTAATGAGTCACAATCTGATAATGCCTTTTATCATATGAATAGATTAATCTATCAATATCATTATAATAAAATTCGCATATCACGTTATAATAATATACAAAAGTTACACTCAGACATAATACGACAATATATATGACAAACGAGTATGTTCGTAAAAGGAAATCGAAATTCGCTTATTTCACGTTAAGGACTGTGCTGAATATTACAAAAATACCTTATAATTTGGGAAAGTAATGTATAAATCAGCTAACACAGTTTTTGGTGTAGAGAACAGGAATATTAGGAATTGAGGATAAAATTACATTTAATTGAAATAACTTTTACTACGCGCATGAATAAACAAGTTTTAAAATATAATTTTACATTCAGCACAATAAAAAAAAATGTATTCCATGAATCTTAATAAATGGCTACCGTGTCAGAAAAGGAGGTAAAATTTTGAAATACTTAAAACGGAGCTAATATTCTCTGTTACCTGTAAACCATAGATGCTTGTCAGCGGATAATGCAGGTTTGATTTTTTTCTATACTTTTGAAAACGCAAGTGGACTCGGTTTGTGTCTACTTGCGTACAGGTTAGGTGCCTAAATACAAGGAAATGTTAATATAAATATTATTTGTAAGATGGAGGCTTGCACCTCTAAAACTTATGATTGTATTTAAAATTATGCAAGACGAAGATTACCTGGCAGAGCGTCACTCCGCTAAAGAATGTTACCCGCTATGGGAAGACCTGTAGTCCGTCGTGAGTTTAGCCTTGTTTAAATTCGCTTCTTCACTTACGAAAGTTGTCTTTTGCCTTATGTTTATTATGTTTTGCCAAGTCGCGTCTTTAATATCTTTTGTCAGTATGCCGAATTTCATGTAACTTTTATAAACAATAAATAATTGTAAAAATTTTAAATTCCCTGTCCGACTCTTAGTTTAAATTAACTTCCATCTTGGAGATAATTTTGTTTACAACTGGGAGAAACCTATGCCATTTCTCGCACCACACGGCCCGCGTCGTCTGGCCGCGATGCCGCCGGGAGGAGCGGTCAACCGTTGTATGTCAGTCAGCCCCGGTCTGTGGTGTGTCGGCAGTAATTGCATTTCTATTCTTGTGACAAAAAGTTTTTTAACCATAGGTTTAGACCAAGACACGATGTTTAACGTCAATTTAGGTTCTGACTTGATTGACCAGGCAGTGTATTTGAATATTCAATAATAATAATAAATCTTTACGGGTAAAACATTTTATATTTTCCCCGTAAACTATCACCTTGACGTGTAGATTTCCGTTTTTAACTAATTTTTAGACAATACCTCATCTGTAACATTTTCAGTCTAATGCTACAGTAGTAACACAACACTGTAGAGTGTAATAATATTCTTGATAAGTATACAAAATTACAATATTTTATCAAATCACCATATTATGTAAACACTCAACACCAATATGAAACATTTATTGTTCTTGATATTAGTGATAAAGGTGATGCGGTCACACTTTTATATTGTATTAGGTGTTCGTTATTTATTTCAACAGCCGACCTATTTAAGGGCAGTTCATCATTATTTTTTTACAAGTTTAAAGTAGAAAAACAATTTTATTTACTGTGTTATGCTCGGTGGCAGATATAAATTGGGTTATTTTTACCAAAACTTACCGGGGAATAACCTTTTCTTCTAAGACCCACAACCATCGTAATCAGTTTATGATGGGAGTTTGTTTTAATAATTATGGTTTTAGCTTTGCACTGTGGAGACGAAACTAAAATTTGATTTGCAAAGAAACCGATACTTATTATTGAGGAAATTATTATGGAAGATAAGTTTCCGTTGTAATCCACGTTTTGGCATTTGTCATGGCTTTGTGATTTATTTGTGGTGGGTGGGGGCAACATCTCAGTTAAGGTTGAAAACGGGAATATGAGAGATTGGTTATGATTGTTTAAGGAATTGACTTAATCTATATCCATAATATTGGCATATACTTCATATTTGGGTATTCTGATTTTGTGAAATACAAATTAAAAAAAAAACACCATTAATCAAAGCATTAAGATCTGAGTAAGAATACATTAGTGTTTTACAAACGTTTATGTTGTACTTGAATGATGGTATTATGAAAACTAATCCAAAATGGAAGAAATACAGTAACTGCGTAGCTTATCTAGATAAATCAATAAGGTAAATAAAAGTCGTGGGCAGAAACTTTAATCACCACAGTTTCCATATTCCACAAAACTTACTATGCTGCCTCCACCAAAATAATCACTGTTCTGGACTATATCAATTCCCGCTGCGCCAGGTATTACACAAGTCTCCTAAAGAACTGGGAGGTCTCCATCAGCACTGATGACTTAAGAGAAGGTAATTATCTGAAGAAATCGAACACTTCCTGCATACTTAATACAATAAAGGGAACAATAAAATTACTTAAAAAATGATTTAGGTAATTCATTTATTATTTTATCCCATTTTGTCCATGAACAACGTTGGGTGGCCACCCTTATTTAGTTGCTGAATGTATAGCCTTAACTCATTATCAGCTTGTTAATAGATTTAATAAAAAAAGGAACTTTTAACAAATCTCAATACTAAAATTGTACAATTTTCCTCACATTTAGTATTGGACAATGTTTGTCCAAAATAATTTCTTAGGAATGAAAAATCTCGAAAGGCTATGCAATTGATGAAAGGAGCTTTTGATACTTTTGAAACCTTGTAAAAATTATTTTGATAGCAACAGAAGAGTATCATGACTGTACGTACATAAATTCTGTATATGTATGTATAGTATATTTGTAATGAAATAATACTTAATTGTGCAATATTTATATTTAAGGCAACAAAATTTAACATTAAATTACAAACTCACATTAAAATCATACCGTAATTCAGTAAACAATACTATGATGATATTATACTAAAGTATAGACACAGTATAATGTGATATTCACATAAAAAGTTGTAAACGTTGTTCTTGTCAGCACACTCCTTACAGAAACCATTATTTCAATAGGAACTAATTATTTATATATCTTTACCTACAATTACAATAGTTTTCTTTAATATAGCCTAATATACAGATAGTAAAACATGTAGTTATTTTGATTAAAGTATGTAATTTGTAAAACATTATTTCAGTATCAGACAGTTTCATTAAATGTAAATTAGACGGCCTATTAACAAACACAATTGAAATACTGATAATAAAAATTAAGTTTATGTAATCTCTTCTTGAAAATAAACACGTAAAACAACAATGTAGTATATATAATCCAAACGGCACCTCTATTATAAATAAGTAAATAATAAATAAAAGCATAAAGACGAAACGTGTATTTCTAGTAGTATTTCTTCAATATGTTTTTGTGATAAACATTCTTAAATAAAATTAATGAACAATACCGGATATACACGTATTGTAGTAATGTATACTTACTACTGTAAAATATAGGATACAACAATACAATATTTGTTTAAAATGTTATACATTTCCGGACATTTGAAACTGTACAGTGATACAAGGAAAGGACATACTTTCGAAATCTGCAAACCGATCTCTTCCTCAGGTAGATAACTAACCTAACACCAAGTTACAATCTAAGTTTAAATAATTACATCCCACAAGAGAGTTTAAACACGCATACATGAGGAATCACATCGTTTCGTAATCTGCACACTGATCTCTTCCTCAGGTGGATAACTAACCAAACGCCAAGTTATAATTTAAATTTAAATAATTACATCCCACAAGAGAGTTCAAACACGCATACATGAGGAATCACATCGTTTCGAAATCTGCAAGCTGATCTCTTCCTCAGGTGGATAACTAACCTGACGCCAAGTTTCAATCTAAGTGTAAATAATTACATCCCACAAGAGAGTTCAAACACGCATACATGAGGAATCACATCGTTTCGAAATCTGCAAGCTGATCTCTTCCTCAGGTGGATAACTAACCTGACGCCAAGTTTCAATCTAAGTGTAAATAATTATATCCCACAAGAGAGTTCAAACACGCATACATGAGGAATCACATCGTTTCGAAATCTGCAAACTGATCACTTCCTCAGGTGGATAACTATCCTAACACCAAATTATAATCTAAGTTTAAATAATTACATCCCACAAGAGAGTTCAAACACGCATACATGAGGAATCACATCGTTTCAAAATCTGCAAACTGATCACTTCCTCAGGTGGATAACTAACCTAACACCAAGTTATAATCTAAGTTTAAATAATTACATCCCACTAGAGCGTTTAAACACGTATACATGAGGAATCACATAGTTTCGAAATCTGCAAACTGATCTGTTCCTCAGGTGGATAACTAACCTATCACCAAGTTACAATCTAAGTTTAAATAATTACATCCTACAAGAGAGTTTAAACAGGCATACATGAGGAATCACATCGTTTCGAAATCTGCAAGCTGATCTCTTCCTCAGGTGGATAACTAACCTGACACCAAGTTACAATCTAAGTTTAAATAATTACATCCCACTAGAGCGTTCAAACACGCATACATGAGGAATCACATAGTTTCGAAATCTGCAAACTGATCTCTTCCTCAGTTGGATAACTAACCTAACACCAAGCTATAATCTAAGTTTAAATAATTACATCCCACAAAAGCGTTATTACACGCATACATGACGAATCACACAACGATCATGTTCCTTTGACTATGCGAATTCTGTCTGCAGCTTAACATTTAAACAAAATGACAATAAATTATACAGAACTAGCTTAGAATATTGATAACATTACATATTTATTTAATAAATTACATATATATGTATTCTACAGGACAGGTATTATTCCAAATAAATTTTTCTTATATAGCATTGAACATATCGTATTCTGATCTGTAAATTTGTTTTCATCTATTTCAATAAAACCTTTTTTATAACATGCTTACTTTATTTGACATAATTCGTATAAAAATTAAACAGTTAAGATTTACAACTTTTTAATGTCTTCATATACATTTTGTTCAAGAATGATACCAATAGAGTCAACAAGAAACCAAGATTTTGTAAATAATAATGCAACCTCAGTTCCAGGTTATGGTAATGAACCGTTTCAATGAAATCCACAATTTACCTACAATAATATGAAGTTCAGGTCAGCAACAACGTTCAAGTTTCATTCACTAAACATGCAAGTATTCTAATGGGGATATATACATTAGGATGTGTCTAGTAAGCTATTTAAGTACTGAATGTTGCGTGGGCCGCATACATTTTGGTACAGAATTACTATCTTGAAACCAAATGAATGGATAGAACCCTCAGATCTATACGGGAAGAATGATTATACCCCTAACTACAAAGATTGTGAGGAGGGGTCTTACAAGCACAGAGCTCGCTTCTGTAGTCAATTTTTTGTGTTATTAGTCATGAGCAACTTGTGCTGTAACAGTTTGAGGGCTGAAAAATATTATTGTTTGCATGATTGCCATACAATATAGTTTATTTAGTTGAAAACTTACAGTGGGAATTTCTTCGAAGAAAAAACACTCCGCACTTGATTATAAGTCTAAACAATTAAACATTGTAGAGGACCCGAAATATTAGATATTTTAATTTTTATTCATAATATTTTCTTCTATGACATAAAACCAGCCAAAAACATGGATTTGCAATAGCAGTTAAACTAGCATGTACTAAATGACGCCTACGGTTCTCAAAAGAGCTCGTACTGTGCGAAGAGGGCTAAGTCAAGGTCATGAATACAATCGCTGTTTTCCGTGTCTTGCGCCAGCAGAATATGCAGACATGCTATACACCAGAAAAACGCCTGCTTGAGATTTTTAATAGTTATATTTACATACCTCCAATAATTTTAACCTGAGTTCGATAAAGTAAAAACCAAATAATTACCATAATAAATAGGATTAGCGTTATTTTTCATGTTATACCTTACATGATAGTATATAATTTTACTTGTTTCAGTGATGATCTTTAAAAGACTTGTTTAAACGTCACACTTCGTTAGTCATGAATGTTCTTTATATTTAAATAGATTTCTCCGTGTTGATGTGAGTTTACTGAACATTATAGAGCAAAATCCTGTTGAACAGAAGTACTAGACATGTGCTCATATCATTGATCAAAATGTTAAAATTTGAATTCACAAAGTGTAACAAATTTTATAAATGTACTCGTATTTACACCTTACAAAGGGATGTATCTTTTAGTATTTTAGAGAACGAGAGCAGTACATTAGATATATATATATAAAAAAACAATATTGTCCGGTCAATAATAATGATCCGAATTTAATTTAGTTGTCTCAAAACGGCAGCAAGACCCTGCGCATTAAAAATTTGTGTATATCGCAACACATCGCAGGTCATGTGTCTTTAATTATGCCTGCCAACCGTCGGCTATTTAAAGAGCCTATTCAATAATCGTAATCTGAATGTGAGTTTTTGAACAAGTATAATTGTTTAGTTACATATCAATATAAAATAAAGTAAGCGCATTGTTACAAAAATAGAGAACAGTTACACATACTAATTCACACAGACACGTTAAAACTGTGTACATGACTAAACAACATACCCTGACATGAAAGGTTAGCTCATAATGCCCATGGTTTTGTTTTTTGTATGATGTTGTTCAATCTTAAGTATAACACGAAGATATTCAGCTGATTTAGTTTCATCCTATAGTGTTGTCTCTTAGACAATTACGTAGTGATGACCGATTCTAAGATGATTTGTGCGAGTTAATACTACCTAATTAATTGTCAATTAGAATAAATTACCATTTATATTGTTAAAAATTATCGTTTTTAAATTGGGCATGGAATTGAATAAGGATTACCAGATTGGTGGTTACTGTTCCAGCCATTGTAGCTAGCGTTTGCCTTGTAATCTGGAATAATCCTCTTCCAGAAAACACCACATTTTGAGTAGTGAGCTGCAGCAAGAACGATTCCAATCGTTTTTTCAATACCGGATCTAGATGTCTGTTGATCAGCTTGCAGATTATAGGTACAGTCTCGTCCGCTGCTTGAGTGACGTCAGAACTCGAGGAGACGATCAGTACCAAGTAACAGATATTGCATAGGGTCCAGGTTCCTGTTAAAACTGTACCCATAAAAGGTTCCCACCCAAAAGCCAAGAAAAATATGAAGAAGTTTACGGTGATATAGACAAACTTACAGAAGATTAAACTTGTTAGGATGTCACAGTAGAAGCTATTCGCTTTGTATGTAGCATCACGCAACATTTGGTAAGCGGTCATGAAGGACTTGATCTTAGCAATGGATCTAGTGTCTGGTCTGTGACTGATGTGTGGCAGGTATTGGTGTCTCATGGACTGCCTATAGCTGTGGATGATTACTTCTTGTCTGATCCTGGCATTAATGAGTCTGAACCTCGTGGCAATACAATACGTGATCTCGTGGAATTGGATCAACATACAAATATGTCTGTAGTTTGTCATAACAAACGAAAGAAAGCTTACAGTTAGATGGATGATTGTTTTGTAATGTTTTGCCAAAAGTAATAAACGATATGTGCCATTTGCGTCCAATAGTACCAGAACAACTGTTAAAGCAACGACTAAAGAAATAAATTGTATTGTCATCCAATTGTTAAGTGGCTCCAGTTGCATATTGTTGTCAAATCTCTCCAGAGTGTTGTAAACATCAATGAACTTTGGATATTTCTTGACAGAGCTGAGGAGTATTACAACTTCCGTAATCACTACAGAGATTATAAGTATGGCAATAGAAACTTGTAGGACTCTTAGAGTTTCATCTGATAATAAGTACGCGTAAATGCTACTACACAGTAATCCTGTTTGTATAAACGTCAGTGTCGATCCCCACCAAAACACTGCTCTAGAAAACGTGAGTTTTCGGTCTGTACCTGATTCTGAACTGTATTTCAGTGGAAAACCCAAAAATACTTGGTAAAAACATAGAGATACTCTTGACAGAACAGACATGTTGAAATGATAGCTTTTACGTGGAATATATAGGAGTGTTCATTCGGTCTGCGTTTAAATTGAAATTAATGATCATATATAGTTGTGATTAAATTATTATGATGTCTTATATCGATGAGTACAATCTTGGAATGAAGATTTTACGTTGTGTCTGTAAATAGCATCGTCTGCTTTAGTCCAGGAATTCTCCTTCGCACTTCTTTGCAAATCCTACTCTACTGTCGTGCGCACATGGTTTGTGTTGGAATTACTTTTATGAAACAAAGCCACCATCTTTATAAGGTTGATATAAATGGGTTAAGTGATGAATATCTTCATTGTCTGCACTTTGTTCGCTTCTGTACAAATCCTACTCTACTGTCGTGCCCACATGGTTTGTGTTGGAATTACTTTTATGAAACAAAGCCACCATCTTTATAAGGTTGATATAAATGGGTTAAGTGATGAATATCTTCATCGTCTGCACTTTGTTCGCTTCTGTACAAATCCTACTCTACTGTCGTGCCCACATGGTTTGTGTTGGAATTACTTTTATGAAACAAAGCCACCATCTTTATAAGGTTGATATAAATGGGTTAAGTGATGAATATCTTCATCGTCTGCACTTTGTTCGCTTCTGTACAAATCCTACTCTACAGTCGTGCCCACATGGTTTGTGTTGGAATTACTTTTATGAAACAAAGCCACCATCTTTATAAGGTTGATATAAATGGGTTAAGTGATGAATATCTTCATCGTCTGCACTTTGTTCGCTTCTGTACAAATCCTACTCTATACTCGTGCACACTTGAAGTATGGATCTGCCACTCTCTTAGGTACATTAAATAATCTCTGAAATAATCTCTTTTAAAGTGTCACACAAATGGGTCAAATGGTTAATATAAAATGTAAAACATTGCGTTCTGCCAATCTATGTAAGGAAATCAATGGTGGCAAAGTGTATTGGAAACTGTTCACATATTTTTAGTAAAACATTTTTACACGTGTTGTTTAATATAGATTGTGATTAATTTGAATAAATTAGGTACATCTAAATTAAGGCTTTGAATTTATTTATATATTTAAATAAATCTAAATACTAATTACATACCAATCAATAATCAATAAATCAGTATCTTTGTTTCGTGTAAAAACTTTTAATGTATGTTTATATTTCGAGCCTGAAAAATGAAGTACTTCTGTGGATCGACTATTTGCCAATATTGAACTTGAGGATAAAACTTTTAAAATAACGGTACGACGGGTAACTAACTAATACATAAATATGAATCCCTAATCCCTATTTCATATGGTTTTAAGAGCAACTCAAGTTATTCTTAAACAAATCATAGCTACTACGAATTAAATATGTAATACATTACCGAAACTAAATAACAATCCATTGTAGCACTGTCGTAATAAATTAATAAATTTATCTAATCCCTACAAAATAAGTTTGTTCTCCAATACAAGGGGACTTAATTGTTCAGTTTAGGAGTAAGTTAGGTAAAGCCCCTCCTCCCACACTACATATTTTTTTAAAACGTTCAGCAGACTTACAAATTAGATCTTGCTGTAAAATTAATCCACCAAAATAAAGATATCTTTAAATGTACTAAGGCTTCTTGTAATACAACATCACGTGTATCACGCCACGCGATGGGATCCAACGCACAGTCTCCGTATGCAAAATTCCAGCAACATCTCTAAGGAGAGAAACATGATCAAACTGACTAGCTTTTAAAGCAAACAAAGAAAATTATAATTGGTAAGCCCTTCTTGAGTTATAAATGGTGCAACCAACCCGACTTCATTTAATGTATATATTTTGCTTAACTCTTTACAGCTATATTGCTCGTATTGAAATCAAGGTAGCATTAATAACTTATTTTTGAAACTTTGTAAGTAAACAAAGGGATACTTGTAAAGACAGAAATAACTGAAAGTTGTAATTGTGTGATAATATGTTATTGCACGTTAGACTTTATTAATAGTATTTTAAATAATTCTTCACTAGTATATATCTTATTTATTGTATTGTTATTGTTAAGTATTAATTATATTATGGTAGACATGACCGACTGTATCATGCATTATAGCCTCCATGGCTTACTAATTTATTGCATTTTGTAATATCGTATGATTTTCTTTGCATAATTTCATTATATTTGTGCGGCAACAAGGAAACAAACGCAAAAGATATTATAATATTTGCTAAAGGTAATACTGTTTAAATATATCTAGTACAATATATATCTCAAAACATCTGTTCAAGTGTTACAGTGTGAGTACAAACCCTTGTCACAAGATACTCGTGAGTCGGACAGTGGGACCAAGGCGGGACCTTGGACCCAGTGTCCAACCCTTAAGAAGTATTTAATAAAGGGTCCCAACACTTTTACGATGTCCGTTTAGTAGTAGTCCCGCCCTTAGACCCTGCAAGTAGAAACTTTGCCATTTATCTGCAAATGAGCTTCAGTTATAATCTGAGCCTCTAGTTATATTGTCGGCCAAATTTACACAACACGTCGCCGTAAAAATTTATAAGACCAGAAAATTATAAAGTTATTTAAGTAAAAGTAAGTAACATCTTACTGAAATTTTTGAATCTACTTGTGAATAGAAACAAACCGAAGAGAAAAGTTTTAAAATCCACTTCAACATTTACGAAATTTTTAACTGTCATAGTAAAATTGCTTGGATATAAATCTTTAACTAATTACATTGAGTATGAAACTCTATTGAAAAATCTACAAAAGCAGAAAGCATGTGTGATTGATGTTGCGGCATGCCTTATTGCCGAATTAAGGCCAGTGAGAAGGGTGGTTTCTATGTACTTAGGTTCGACAATTATCGAGAGACTGATTGTTCACTCAGGCCTTTAAATAGTAAAACATTGAATTAATTTTACTATTGCAGAGTGTCAAAATTTAAACAACATAGAGCAATATCCTATACATAATGTCTTATGTTAAGCAATTCGAGTAATATTTGTACTAAGCAATACATTTTTTCATATTGTAAAATCAGAAAACGTCACATTTAAATACAGTGTTCATTTAATATAATAACAACTATTATATAAACGAATAGTCAGGTAGAAGATTTATGACTCGTTTATGCGATATTTAAGTTACAAAAACGAACTGGTTCCAAAAATATCAACTCAAAGGTAAATATATTACATAAGAATCTGCAGTCAGTTACAAATAAAATCGGCCCAATAGAATCAGTACTACACAGTCTCGATATTGACATAGTTTGCTTGTCTGAGCATTCCACTCATGATTTAGTGACGGAAAGTGTATTCAGGGTTATAAGAATTCTGTCTTATATTGCAGATCGAGAGGTGGTGGTATCTGTGTTCATCTCAGAGAGGACTTCCTTTACTCTATAACGGAACGCGAAGCCATTTCCCGATTGAACTTGGAGTGGCGCTTCGAGTCTTCAGTCATATCCGTTCGTCGGGTCATACTTGTTTGTCGTGTCAGCTTTTACTTCTAGTGTCCCTTTCTGCTCTGTTCGAATACATCCTGCAGCGTTCCCAAATCCAAGAAGTTTGTTTAAAAGGGGATTATACGAAAGTTTTATGATTTAATCAGTAATGCATATTGGACAAACACCTTATCATCCAATTACGTAGAGGTACAATTTACGATATTTTTAGAAATGTTTGTGAGTTTTTTAACGCAGCTTTTTCCTTAATGAAATGTAACAAACATAGGAAAAAACGTCTAAATGGCTGACAGATAATATCAAAAAATCCAAAGACAAGCTGAAAAAATACCTGTTACTACCTGCTAACTACCTGTTGCAGCGTGACTATCCTACAGATGTATTACGCTATATGAACTATATCTATGAACTAAAAAAGAGAGAATAACGTCACCTCATTTCCCTCGCCTTCAGTCTTCATCTTCTGAAATTCACATTACAAATTTCCGTCACAAAAAGTGTCCCTCAGGGTTAAATAATCGCCAAAATTCTTTTCGATATTCATGTTAACGATCTCCAGAACTCAAACGTTTTGTGCATTAATCTCAGCTGCTGTCTATATTCTATGAGGTACTTATCTACCTACAAAACTTATACAACCAGAAAACTTTGCTGGTTGTATGATTTAGCTACTTTTACTCTCTTTTAAGCTACGGAATTATGCTCTCGGTAACCGTTACTAAGGCTTAACTATAGAGAGTGGTTTAAATTACAGAAGCGGACAATTCGAATCATGTGTGGGTTAAGATATCGTGAAAACTTCCGAGGATCTGTTGACTCTACCTTCTTTTTTCCGTCTATTTGTTTACTTTTAATGATCTTTCGAATTTTGCAATTAATACCCACAAGCTGTGGCTATGAATTAAGTAATCCTCTCATACCTGTGTTTCAAACTTGCACATTATAAAAATCCATTCAATACCTTGGATCCAAATTGTTCAACAGCCTTCCTGAACAATAAGATATTGCGAAAGTGCAACTTCATTAAAAACTCTTAAAGTTTTTTTGCCATAAAAGCTATTACTCAATAGAAGAGTATTCATGAGACCTGCCCTAGCTTGGTTTTCTTATTATACTCCTTAGCTCTTTCATACACTACAATAGTATGTTTTAAATTCTAACGTTATAATTAATTAATTTTTACGTCTTTTTTATTGCACGACTAAGTTCTATACAATGTTATGTCTATAAACGATACATGATTTGACTTTGACCTGTCAGTATCCGAGCCACTGGGACGACGAGCATTGTAGTTCAGTTGACAGGACATAGCACAAACATCTGAGCAGTCGATGTCTATAAACGATACATGATTTGACTTTGACCTGTCAGTATCCGAGCCACTGGGGCGACGAGCATTGTAGTTCAGTTGACAGGACATAGCACAAACATCTGAGCAGTCGGAGATGTTCTAGAATTTGTCGGTAGCAGGAAGTCAGTTGTAACCCACCAAACCTCACGATATGCTGTAGATCACAGGTTTGTTCATGGATAATGTGCTGTAGATTAGGAAAAGTCTATCTAATTATAAAGCTTTTAAATTGCGAAAGATTTTATTCATCAACTTGGTTTTTATTAATCAGAAGCCGATAAACAATGCACATAAAACAATATTATACTGTTTACTGCCTCTAAACACGAAATATTGCACATGAAACAATGTCTTAAGGGCTGCCACTTGTTTTCTGCACTGTTCCATTGAGCACATTTTAGAGATTTTTAACAAATGATTTGACTTAGGGATTGCAATTTGCTGAGTGGTGAAGTTGTTAGGGATGATATAGTTGGCCCTGCCATGCTCTACTGGAGATTTTAATAGTTTTAACAAACTACGCAAGAGATAAAATGTACATACGATCAGAAATATCACTTGTTTGGACCATTCAACTTAGACTAACTAATTAAAAATAATAATTGCTTTATGTATAACAATTATCACTAATCTACATCATTACCAACAAAGATATTGATCTATTACATTTTACCACCAAAAAAGTTTGGTTTGCAGTATGCTTTCCTTCAGAGAGTAAACATGAATGTGCTACTACTGTTGAATGTTACCTCAGGCGAATTGACAGAATATAACAGACATTTACTTCAAAGACTCGAATTGTACCAGGAAAACCATATAAGTAGTTATTGCTCCCGCCATCTGTAACAGAGAATAAACTAGTTAAAAAGTGCAGCTACTAATAGAAACATTCCTATCGAGTTAACAAGTATCGGATAAACAAAAATAAACCTACGTATAGAAACATTCTTCCGGGTTACTGAGTGGTAAACTTTCACATGTCGGGTAAATGCTACACAGGCAGTGACAGTGACTGTGAGACCGGTGACTACAGATTGTCACGAGGTAACGTGTCACATGTCGGGGAAAATGCTACTATAGACATTGACAGTGACTGTGTGACCAGTGACTACAGATTGTAGCGAGATAAAGTTTTACATGTCGGGTAAATGCTCCGATAGACAGTGACAGTGACGCGTGACCGGTGACTACAGATTGTCGCGAGGTAAAGTTTCACATGTCGGGTAAATACTACGACATGCAGTGACAGTGACTGAGTGACCGGTGATTACAGATTGTCGCGAGGTAACGTTTCACATGTCGAGTAAATGCTGCGACAGTCAGTGACAGTGACTGTGTGACCGGTGACTACAGATTGTCGCGAGGTAAAGTTTCACATGTCGGGTAAATGCTACGACAGGCAGTGACAGTGACTGAGTGTCCGGTGACTACAGATTGTCGCGAGGTAAAGTTTCACATGTCGGGTAAATTCTCCGATAGACAGTGACAGTGACTGCGTGACCAGTGACTGCAGATTGTAGCGAGATAAAGTTTTACATGTCGGGTAAATTCTCCGATAGACAGTGACAGTGACTGTGTGACCAGTGACTGCAGATTATATCGAGATAAAGTTTTACATGTCGGGGAAAATGCTCCTATAGACAGTGACAGTGACTGTGTGACCAGTGACTGCAGATTGTAGCGAGATAAAGTTTTACATATCGGGTAAATGCTCCGATAGACAGTGACAGTGACTGTGTGACCAGTGACTGCAGATTGTAGCGAGATAAAGTTTCATAAATCGGGTAAATACTACGACATGCAGTGACAGTGACTGAGTGACCGGTGACTACAGATTGTCGCGAGGTAACGTTTCACATGTCGGGTAAATGCTCCAATAGACAGTGACAGTGACTGTGTGACCAGTGACTACAGATTGTCGCGAGGTAAAGTTTCACATGTCGGGTAAATGCTGCGACAGTCAGTGACACTGACTGTGTGACCGGTGACTACAGATTGTCGCGAGGTAAATTTTCACATGTCGGGTAAATGCTACGATAGGCAGTGACCGGTGATTACAGATTGTCGCGAGGTAAAGTTTTACATGTCGGGTAAATACTACGACATGCAGTGACAGTGACTGAGTGACCGGTGACTACAGATTGTCGCGAGGTAACGTTTCACATGTCGGGTAAATGCTCCGATAGACAGTGACAGTGACTGTGTGACCAGTGACTACAGATTGTCGCGAGGTAAAGTTTTACATGTCGTGTAAATGCTGCGACAGTCAGTGACAGTGACTGAGTGACCGGTGACTACAGATTGTCGCGAGGTAAAGTTTCACATGTCGGGTAAATGCTACGACAGGTAGTGACAGTGAGTGACCGGTGACTACAGATTGTCGCGAGGTAAAGTTTCACATGTCGGGTAAATTCTCCGATAGACAGTGACAGTGACTGCGTGACCAGAGACTGCAGATTGTAGCGAGATAAAGTTTTACATGTCGGGTAAATGCTCCGACAGGCAGTGACAGAGACTGTGTGACCGGTGACTACAGATTGTAGCGAGATAAATTTTGACACGTCGGGTAAATTCTCCGATAGACAGTGACAGTGACTGCGTGACCAGTGACTGCAGATTGTAGCGAGATAAAGTTTTACATGTCGGGGAAAATGCTCCTATAGACAGTGACAGTGACTGTGTGACCAGTGACTGCAGATTGTAGCGAGATAAAGTTTTACATGTCGGGAAAATGCTCCGATAGACAGTGACAGTGACGCGTGACCGGTGACTACAGATTGTCGCGAGGTAAAGTTTCACATGTCGGGTAAATACTACGACATGCAGTGACAGTGACTGTGTGACCAGTGACTACAGATTGTCGCGAGGTAAAGTTTTCCATGTCGGGTAAATGCTACGACAGTCAGTGACATTGACTGTGTGACCGGTAAATACAGATTGTCGCGAGGTAAATTTTCACATGTCGGGTAAATGCTACGACAGGCAGTGACAGTGACTGAGTGACCGGTGACTACAGATTGTCGCGAGGTAAAGTTTCAATTGTCGGGTAAATTCTCCGATAGACAGTGACAGTGACTGCGTCACCAGTGACTGCAGATTGTAGCGAGATAAAGTTTTACATGTCGGGTAAATGCTACGACAGGCAGTGACAGTGACTGTGTGACCGGTGACTACAGATTTTCGCGAGGTAAAGTTTTACATGTCGGGTAAATGCTACGACAGGCAGTGACAGTGACTGGGTGACCGGTGACTACAGATTGTCGCGAGGTAAAGTTTCACATGTCGGGTAAATGCTACGACAGGCAGTGACAGTGACTGAGTGACCGGTGACTACAGATTGTCGCGAGGTAAAGTTTCACATGTCGGGTAAATGCTACGACAGGCAGTGACTGTGACTGAGTGACCGGTGACTACAGACTGTCGCGAGGTAACGTTTCACATGTCGGGTAAATGCTCCGATAGACAGTGACAGTGACTGTGTGACCAGTGACTACAGATTGTCGCGAGGTAAAGTTTCACATGTCGGGTAAATGCTCCGATAGACAGTGACAGTGACTGTGTGACCAGTGACTACAGATTGTCGCGAGGTAAAGTTTCACATGTCGGGTAAATGCTGCGACAGGCAGTGACAGTGACTGAGTGACCGGTGACTACAGATTGTCGCGAGGTAAATTTTCAATTGTCGGGTAAATTCTCCGATAGACAGTGACAGTGACTGCAGATTGTAGCGAGATAAAGTTTTACATGTCGGGTAAATGCTACGACAGTCAGTGGCAGTGACTGTGTGACCGGTGACTACAGATTTTCGCGAGGTTAAGTTTCACATGTCGGGTAAATGCTACGACAGGCAGTGACAGTGACTGAGTGACCGGTGACTACAGATTGTCGCGAGGTAAAGTTTCACATGTCGGGTAAATGCTACGACAGGCAGTGACAGTGACTGAGTGACCGGTGACTACAGATTGTCGCGAGGTAACGTTTCACATGTCGGGTAAATGCTCCGATAGACAGTGACAGTGACTGTGTGACCAGTGACTACAGATTGTCGCGAGGTAAAGTTTCACATGTCGGGTAAATTCTCCGATAGACAGTGACAGTGACTGTGTGACCAGTGACTACAGATTGTCGCGAGGTAAAGTTTCACATGTCGGGTAAATGCTACGACATTCAGTGACAGTGAATGAGTGACCGGTGACTACAGATTGTCGCGAGGTAAAGTTTCAATTGTCGGGTAAATTCTCCGATAGACAGTGACAGTGACTGCGTCACCAGTGACTGCAGATTGTAGCGAGATAAAGTTTTACATGTCGGGTAAATGCTACGACAGTCAGTGGCAGTGACTGTGTGACCGGTGACTACAGATTTTCGCGAGGTTAAGTTTCACATGTCGGGTAAATGCTACGAGATGCAGTGACAGTGACTGTGTGACCGGTGACTACAGATTTTCGCGAGGTAAAGTTTCACATGTCGGGTAAATGCTACGACAGGCAGTGACAGTGACTGAGTGAACGGTGACTACAGATTGTCGCGAGGTAAAGTTTTACATGTCGGGTAAATGCTACGACAGTCAGTGGCAGTGACTGTGTGACCGGTGACTACAGATTTTCGCGAGGTTAAGTATCACATGTCGGGTAAATGCTACGAGATGCAGTGACAGTGACTGTGTGACCGGTGACTACAGATTTTCGCGAGGTAAAGTTTCACATGTCGGGTAAATGCTACGACAGGCAGTGACAGTGACTGAGTGAACGGTGACTACAGATTGTCGCGAGGTAAAGTTTCACATGTTGGGTAAATTCTCCGATAGACAGTGACAGTGACTGCGTGACCAGTGACTGCAGATTGTAGCGAGATAAAATTGTACATGTCGGGTAAATGCTACGACAGGCAGTGACAGTGACTGTTTGACCGGTGACTACAGATTGCCGCTCTGTGTCATAATCAGCTGGCCTATCGATCAGCTGTCTGCGCTACGAAACAGCCGATTGGAATAAATCGTTTTGAGAAGTGTTGAGGAGAGTGGAGATTATGTGTGGAGAGTCGAGGGAAGATGTCATGTGAGACTGTCTTGATGGTGACGTTATTGAATTTGGTTGAAGATATTGTAGTGTCATGGTTTCTAGGTTTTAAGGAAGGCGGTGAGTAAGATTAGATTTATTCAATGCCATGATTAATACCAGCCTACAGCTATGTATAGTTATTGCATTGCAGCTCGGTCCACGTGGTTTCCCTTAGGACAAGAAGCTGAGAAATATCACGTTAGACTTCGTTCTAAAAGGACCTTTCTGCTTGTTTGAGGTTGAGTAAGGTATTAATGATTGCCTCCTATCGAGGTACCATAAGAATACAGGGTAGAGGATTATATCTCTGTTATGTAACCTTGGATAGGCCAGCTTTTTTCCAGCCTATCCAGTAACAGTGGGTAGGGGTTATCACTCCCTAATGTCCAGTAAGCAAAAGCCTTTAACACAAAAGGTCCTCCAATCACTCAGACTATCAACCTCTGCAGTAGATTAGACTTTAAGATTTACACTTCCTCCGTAATATGGCGACATTTGCGGTTAGTGATATACCGAACCTAGACATTCTTAAGTTGTCTACATGTAAGTAACACTTTGGTTTTGCTGTATACCCTGCAAAAATAATGTATATTATTAGATCCTATAGACGTTATAAATAACTTTTGACGTATTTATTATATATTGTGACTAACAACTCATGCCTAAACGATGCGTTTTTATTTTACTACCATCTTAAAAGTAGAAAATATTATTCAATTTCTTACTGAGGTTACAGTTTGGTAGTTTATGTTGAAAAATCCACATGCAGAGAGCTCCACTTTATGGTTGGACAACTGGAGCAAAAACTCATCCAACTGAAACAAAAATTACGTGTTATATTCAACATCTATTATAGAAAAGCAGTTAGTATAGTTTTGTAAATGTAAAACTCTTTGTTCCTATAATAGACATGAAATAGTTAAAGATTGTAACATTAATTTCAAACTATGTTTTTAAATTTATAGATATTCTTCTAATTCTTTTACAGAAAGCTACCACTGTTTAACACGTACCCTAAGAAATTGACTTTTCTAAATAATAGCTGCAATAGTATTAGTATTTAACGTAATTTTATTTACATATGTCAATAAGAACATCACTATATTGCTTTAGTTCATGGTTTTCCCCAGTTTATATTAGTATTGGATTAAAAGTTTTTTGTAAAGCTACGCGTAGTTTTCGTCTTATTCAGAATAGTGTTTAGGAACCAATAATTACTTTAATACGTAGAGACACCTAATCAAGATAGAAATTTGCAAGGCAAAGCTACGCGTAGTTTTCGTCCTATTCAGAATAGTGTTTAGGAACCGATATTTACTTGTAATACGTAGACACACCTAATCAAGATAGAAATTTGCAAGGCATCGCGTCAAGAGTTTAGATCAAAGGAAACATCAAGACACGTCAAATTGTAATTTAGTTTTCATCCTATTCAGAATAGTGTTTAGGAACCGATATTTACTTTAATACGTAGACACACCTAATCAAGATAGAAATTTGCAAGGCAAAGCTACGCGTAGTTTTCAGTCCTATTCAGAATAGTGTTTAGGAACCAATATTTACTTGTAATACGTAGACACACCTAATCAAGATATAAATTTGCAAGGCAAAGCTACGCGTAGTTTTCGTCCTATTCAGAATAGTGTTTAGGAACCAATATTTACTTGTAATACGTAGACACACCTAATCAAGATATAAATTTGCAAGGCAAAGCTACGCGTAGTTTTCGTCCTATTCAGAATAGTGTTTAGGAACCAATATTTACTTGTAATACGTAGACACACCTAATCAAGATATAAATTTGCAAGGCAAAGCTACGCGTAGTTTTCGTCCTATTCAGAATAGTGTTTAGGAACCAATATTTACTTGTAATACGTAGACACACTTAATCAAGATAGAAATTTGCAAGGCAAAGCTACGCGTAGTTTTCAGTCCTATTCAGAATAGTGTTTAGGAACCAATATTTACTTGTAATACGTAGACACACCTAATCAGGATAGAAATTTGCAAGGCAAAGCTACGCGTAGTTTTCGTCCTATTCAGAATAGTGTTTAGGAACCAATATTTACTTGTAATACGTAGACACACTTAATCAAGATAGCGATTTGCAAGGCAAAGCTACGCGTAGTTTTCAGCCCTATTCAGAATAGTGTTTAGGAACCAATATTTACTTGTAATACGTAGACACACTTAATCAAGATAGAGATTTGCAAGGCAAAGCTACGCGTAGTTTTCAGTCCTATTCAGAATAGTGTTTAGGAACCAATATTTACTTTAATACGTAGACACACCTAATCAAGATAGAAATTTGCAAGGCAAAGCTACGCGTAGTTTTCAGTCCTATTCAGAATAGTGTTTAGGAACCAATATTTACTTGTAATACGTAGACACACCTAATCAAGATAGAAATTTGCAAGGCAAAGCTACGCGTAGTTTTCAGTCCTATTCAGAATAGTGTTTAAGAACCAATATTTACTTTAATACGTAGACACACCTAATCAAGATAGAAATTTGCAAGGCAAAGCTACGCGTAGTTTTCAGTCCTATTCAGAATAGTGTTTAGGAACCAATATTTACTTGTAATACGTAGACACACCTAATCAAGATAGAAATTTGCAAGGCAAAGCTACGCGTAGTTTTCAGTCCTATTCAGAATAGTGTTTAGGAACCAATATTTACTTTAATACGTAGACACACCTAATCAAGATAGAAATTTGCAAGGCAAAGCTACGCGTAGTTTTCAGTCCTATTCAGAATAGTGTTTAGGAACCAATATTTACTTGTAATACGTAGACACACCTAATCAAGATAGAAATTTGCAAGGCAAAGCTACGCGTAGTTTTCAGTCCTATTCAGAATAGTGTTTAGGAACCAATATTTACTTTAATACGTAGACACACCTAATCAAGATAGAAATTTGCAAGGCAAAGCTACGCGTAGTTTTCAGTCCTATTCAGAATAGTGTTTAGGAACCAATATTTACTTGTAATACGTAGACACACCTAATCAAGATAGAAATTTGCAAGGCATCGCGTCGAGAGTTTTGATCAAAGGAAACATCAAGACACGTCAAAATGTAATTTAGTGTTCATCCTATTCAGAATAGTGTTTAGGAACCGATATTTACTTTAATACGTAGACACACCTAATCAAGATATAAATTTGCAAGGCATCGCGTCGAGAGTTTAGATCAAAGGAAACATCAAGACACATCTAATTGTAATTTAGTTTTCATCCTATTCAGAATAGTGTTTAGGAACCAATATTTACTTTAATACGTAGACGCACCTAATCAAGATAGAAATTTGCAAGGCATCGCGTCAAGAGTTTAGATCAAAGGAAACATCAAGACACATCTAATTGTAATTTAGTTTTCAACCTATTCAGAATAGTGTTTAGGAACCAATATTTACTTTAATACGTAGACACATCTAATCAAGATATAAATTTGCAAGGCATCGCGTCGAGAGTTTAGATCAAAGGAAACATCAAGACACGTCAAATTGTAATTTAGTGTTCATCCTATTCAGAATAGTGTTTAGGAACCGATATTTACTTTAATACGTAGACACACCTAATCAAGATATAAATTTGCAAGGCATCGCGTCAAGAGTTTAGATCAAAGGAAACATCAAGACACATTAAATTGTAATTTAGTTTTTCGTATGGATGATAGGAAACGTTCTATGTCTCTAATGACGCGTTATTAATTGTTAAAAGGACATAATCTACTCTTAGGTAACCTGTTTCTAATAGTAACTGAACACAAATAAGATGTAGGAAGATATACATATTAAACTGGAGAGACTTATTATTATTGCACAGGTTTTCTTATTCTAACACATATTTCATTATAAGTCATGATTGTCTATGCTAGACAACACCCTGTCTAATGTAGGCAATTACTGTAGACACAAAAATACAACACACACACACACGCGCGCGCGCGCGCGCGTTTATTTATTTACTGATAATGATATACAAATTTACAGCGGTATTGAGTAATGAGAACTTTGATTTACAGAAACTTTAGTGGAAACATTATAAAATTATTACAAACCTGATCTCGTAGTTCATCGTCTATTTCCATGTTTATCAGCCTACAGACAGTGCGCACCATCTCATCTGCCTGGAAAATTACTGTTACTCAAAATCCAAGTAAACAAAGCAAAAGTTTGTATTTCGAATATTGGGAAGTAATTACAAATATATCAAATTCATATCAATTCTGTTGTTATGCTGAAATCTTATTAAGAATAACTTATAAGTGTTTTAATTTTTTTATAGAATAATGCTCTAACTACTGTGAATGCATGCAGTACGTACCGATTCTGTAACGTTTGTGCCCAAGTAAGCCATCAGAAGAAGGAAGGCAATGTGGCTAAAGGACCAAATCCCTGCAACGATAGTGCCAGTCATATTATCTTCAATAAAATATATGACAAAGGCTGAGAGAGAGATTAAGGTACTGAAGAAAGACGTGAGTACAACAGCCAAGAGCTGGTCGCCGTAGAAAGCGTTAGCTTCGCGGACAGTGTCACACAGCAGCCAGTAGTCCCGGATCAGAGCCTTTATCCTGCCAGCGGAAGTGCGTCCTTCTGTAACAAACGACCAGAATTGAATACAAGGTTGAATGTTACTAAGTAAGATATCGTTTATAGTTGGAAAGCATAACAGGATTTCGGATATTCGCATCATTAAAGGTTATAAAAGTTATAACACAACGTTTCGAGGATTGGAATCTATCTTCTTCTTCATGTGGGAGAGGTATTAATACATACAAAAATAATGAACAGAAAAAAGTAAAGAAGGGAAAGGGTTCAAACGTACCCAAAAGCTACTTGGAGTCCAGTACAGTCGTTGTAACGCCACAGAATGCAAGTCCCGAGCACAAATCACAAGTACGAGGATCACAATCACACACAATACACGGTGGGATACTAACAAGAATAGCGATGTCGGGTTTTTCATCGGCACCATGTTGTGTCATCTTAAACAATTGGTCAGGAAGGAGAAGGGGTAAAGGCAAGCCGCTTCCGGTTTTGATCCTAGGACTTAGTGTTATGGCCTAGTTATTGATACCGAAAGTGGTCTAACTTCAACCTAAAATTTATTTTGATGTTAAATTTGGGCTTAGTGGATATCACATGTAACGAGAAGAATTGTTATATAAACATTACAATTTTGTTTACTTAAATTATTGATCATTTTCTAGGTGGGAACTAGTATTTCACACATTTCGATAGTCCCTATTATTTTATCTTGAAACCTCTATGTGAAAGGTAAAGTGAAAGCAGATAAGTTATATGAAACTTCGAAGAACTATAAATTTACAGTACTACACAATGATATTGATCATATAATGAAAGTTATTGTCGTGTTCGGTAATGAAATGTAAGGTAATATTAATAATTTAAATAGATATGTTACTATAGTTCTTCCTGAAATTGTTGCCTCACATTTACATCCGCCAATTTTTCCACGACTCACTTTTCTACTCTTGTCTTCCTTGCTTTGACAGTATTTGCTATACGATGTCTAAAGTGTGGGAACAAGAAAGAATGCCAGAGGAGTGGAAGAAAGGACTGATCATACCTATATACAAGAAGGGGGACAGGAGAGATTGTAGAAACTATAGGGGAATTACGCTTCTCAATGTTACATATAAAGTATTTTCCATACTTATACATAGCAGGCTAGTAGACTATGGAGAACATTGTATAAGAGATTACCAATGTGGTTTCAGGGTGGACGATCAACAATGGACAACATTTTTATGGTAAGACAATTGTTTGAAAAATGTGCTGAATTTGGAACGGACTTGCATTGTGTTTTTGTGGACTTCAGGCAAGCTTTTGACAAGGTGAATAGACAGAGGATGGAAGTTTGTCTTAAACACTTAGGAGTACCACAGAAAATCATAAAGCTCGTAATGCTAACACTGGAAGGATCCATAGCCATGGTTAGAGTCAATAATGAGTTGACGGAACCATTTGACGTAAAAACAGGTGTCAGGCAGGGCGATTCCTTATCAGCATTAATCTTCATTCTGGTTCTGGAAGCGGCATTGAGAAAGGTGGATTGTGTAGGTGATATCACATATAGAATGAGTCAGTTATCAGCATATGCTGATGATATTGTTGTAGCTGCAAGAAGTCAGAGAGCTATGTTGGAGAAGCTGGAAGATATTGAAAGAGCGGTGAGCAAAGTTGGATTGACTATTAACTGGGAAAAAACTAAGTACCTGAAAATGACAAGAATGGGACAAAGAGGAGTGGATCTGGAGGTAAATGGCAGTGAGGTAGAAAACGTAGTAAGTTTTAAATACCTTGGATCAACTCTAACTGCAAACAACAGCGTGACTGAAGAAATTAACACAAGGATAGCCGCGGGAGGCCGATGTTACTTTGCATTTAAGAAACTTTTCAGCTCCAACATTCTTCATAAAGAGGCCAAACTGAGAATTTAATAAACTGTAATCAGGCCTGTTGTAGTTTATGGTTGCGAAGCGTGGACACTCACCAAACAGGACATAAATAGATTGAGAATATTTGAAAGAAAGATTTTAAGAAGAATTTACGGTCCTGAATTAAGACAAGGAACATGGAGGAGGCGAAAAAATCAGGACCTGCTTGATTTTTTGAGCGGTGACGATATTGTACGCTTCATTAAGGCCCAAAAAATTAGGTGGCTCGGACATCTGACGAGAATGAACGACAACAGAGTCGTGAAGAAGGTTGCTGAGTGGACTCCTGCTAATACAAGGCCCAAGGGAAGACCTCGGATGAGATGGAGAGACGATGTGGTTGCTGACCTAAGAAAGATTGGAGCAAGAAATTGGAGAGAGGTCGTCGAGGACAGACCCCAATGGAGACTACTGATTCACCAGGCCAAGACTAATGGAGGGTTGTAGCGCCGAGGGAGTAAGTAAGTAAGTATGTTACTATAGGTAAAATATAATTCTAAAACATTTATATTCCTTACCCAAACTACTACCAGAGACTAGGATTTGGTATGGCATCAAACTTGTGGAATCGTTCCCGACTACGACTTGCTCTATTTTGTAGGTCACATTCAGGAATCTTGCAGCTATACCCTGAGTGATGTGATTGAAGTGAACCAAAACCACGCCTTGAGCCCAGGCCATAGAACTGATACACACGTAATGAATAATGCTGGATTTTTGCTCTTGAAAGCTGAAGTTTTTATTATGGAAATGAATCATCCAAAGCAGAGTAGAAATAGACGGCAGAGCTACACCGTACACAATACAAGTGGCAACAATTTTCATCGTGGCGTTTGCACATTTTGTGGTTAGTCTCAGGTTTCTGTCGATCATGTCGAGGTCATAATGTATGCGGGCAAATCTCAATTGTTTTCGATTGTAGCTGAAGAACAAGACAAGTATCATAGTTGTGTTAGCTATTGCTCTTGCCAACATAATCCCTTTGAACACTTTGTGTTCATCATAAAAGAAAGAGTCAATGGTGTACCTGTCATACCACTTGGATGCCCATAGCATTGATGCAAAGAACTGAAGTGAAACAAGTGTGACGCTCCACAGTTTTGACGTTAGAGAAGAGCAAAACTGTTTCTTTCCATCAGGTCCTATAGCGCATGTCAGAGGAAAACCTCCAAATATTTGACAAAAAATATTTACATGCTCTGGCCAATCTTCCATTTCTAAGTCGTGGGTCATTAAAATGTAGGTAATTTGTAAAATTTTACAAAGAAACTATTCCCCCAAAGTATACACTGAGTCACTTGCCCATTTATTTTAAATTACAAAAACATTGTATGTATTTTGGTTTCCTTCTGATATGAAGTGCCCTGTGTTAATTATAAAAGCAAGGTTGAGACATTATTTTTTGGTACGATTCTTTACTTGATGTGATCCAATCAAACTACAACAGCAGCGTTTGCTTCGTAGCAACTAGTATATCACACCATTTGAAAGCTTAATGTATGAAATATAAGGTATGAAAGTTATTTAAAACCCATGAAATATTTCACTAGGCGTATTAAAACGTTTTAGCCCTACCTGTACTGTATCACTACTACACAGGAAATTACGTAAAGTATTAAAACAAACTATTTGTACTAAACAAAAATTAATTCATTTTTCAACTGTCGATTAACAAAAATGTTTAATTATCACTTGACTTGCAAGGATACATTTTAACCTTCATTCATTAAGTTTAAATTATTTATCGACTCGTGGTATTCAGCACCTCATTATAAAGGTCACATAGGGAAATGGTATTAATGAATGTAGAGTTTTATTAGAGCTGGATACAAATTACAAACTGAAGATTGCATTGGTTTTTCATTAGTTTGTGAAGTGCCATTAGTACAAAATTTAAAATAGAGAACTTCTATTATTGTATATTGTAATTTACTAAATTGTAACCCAAAAAACAATTACAAAACTATGTTTCCATTTCCATAACAACTTGGTTTGAAGTGCCTCGTGGCGATGATAAAGTTTAAAATGGAAAACTTGTATTATTCCGCATTATGATGTACTAAAGTGTAATGCAAATACAAATTCAATGTTTCCATTTCTATAACCACGTGACACGAAGTGCCTCGTGGTGGTTATAAAGTTTGAATATAAAAATTTTGTTATCTCAAACTGTCCTTTATTTTACTGTATCCCAAAGCATACAAACACAAAGTGGTATAATGTCACTTTGCGAAATCATAAATAATATACACTTTGTAAATAATTCTCACTCTTATTAAAAAAAAAATATGTTAATGAGAATACTGTAATACCATTCAACCATCATTGATGAAGATATTAAAAATCATGTATTTTCATGTAAATAATCTAGAGGCTACAGATAGCCCCTTAAAATATTGAAATAAAAGTGTATCAATCAATGAATCTCGACCTTATTCTTTAAATTTAAGATCAAATGTAAATAAAGCAAACCTATTCAAAATAAAAAATTCGTTTTAAAATTTTCGTTTATAATCTAAAAATTAAATTTAGTTTTCAAATATGAAATTAATAGTTAAAAAGCTAAAGATAAATTAAAAGCTCTTCAAATAGAAAACATATAAAAAAAAAGAAAATTATGCCCTAAAAATTGTCAACTTGATAATTCACTTCGAACTTGGACCCGATTCAAATGGTATGCTGCACTGGTCGATTGAAGATTAGATAACTAGAATGGTTTATCATGTTTTGTAGGTTTAATTAACTGAGTTCCTAGAAATTTGAAAGTTTTTCTAGTGATTTAATAAAGTTGTATCACACCTACTGAGTGTATGCAGAAATTAAATATATTTGTTTAAGGATATTTTTGGCACAGCTTTTTTTATTAAAATATCACCTCTCGCTTTTTAATAAGTATACTGATAAGTATATTTTTATTATGTTGATTTGACAAAACTTATCTTGGCTGATTAGCACAATCATTGTTTCCTCGAAACAAACTTCATAAGTTGAAGATTCTTGGAGCACTTGGAAAAATTTTTAAATACTACTAAATTTTAATTTAAAAATACCTTTTTTATTGTTTATTTGGAATTATTTGTTTATTACAACCAATTTGGAAAATATTTTAACGTCATAAGATTGCTTTTTTGTGTAGTCCGAGAATCCGTCAAATACAGTTTTTGTTGTATATTATGTTTGTAAATACTCAACGTACTTATATAAATCAACAAAAACGTATCGCCTTTAATCGACGCCTTTAATCGACGTCTAAATAAAACGGCGCGATCAGCAGAAATCCACGATCGATGATAAATCTCCCGTTATTTTCATTAATTTCTATAATGGTATTGTATTATCATATAACCTGGCTTTCGTGATTTTTCATGCAAATATGATCAAATAATGATTTCAGATACGTAATTAATACAAATTGAAGATATCCTTCGGGATTAGTTTCAAACTGTTTAGTTCTATTTATCCTTTGGAAGAGTAACGACGGATCAATCGTTAGTTTTGATTGCTTTGTTAACAGCTGAAAGTGGTAAGACCTAATTGGTACGTTTGAACTTAATCGCATTAAAGTTCATGCCAGGTATATTCACCATCGATTGTAACCCAATTTCATGGTCTTTATAACAAATAATTCGGTCGTTTACAAATTCCTTTGTTTTTTTAAGTGATTATTAAGTGTAAGGCATTCGAGTAGTTTACCTATATTAATGTCGTCTTTTCTTACTCTGAACCCATTGCATTAACGTGTTGTTCAGCAAAATATTTTATGCATTGAATTTTTCTGTTCATTTAAAAGTAATGAATCCATTTTAAAGTTCTGAAAATTCTCTCCGAGTATCATCTTAATTCACTATAACTTGTACATAAATTTGCGGTTTTTTGCATACAAAATTGATTAGTATTGTGAAAGTATGACACCATTTTTCGCACTCGTTCAAGATAATCTTTGAAAAGTCCGAGTCTTCCAGCGCGAATAAAGTCTATTGCTATTGATACCATTTTAAAAATAGTGTATCCATATCTGTGTAGAGCCTCGATCTCTTAATTCATCCTGTTTATCATGAAATTGGCCAGCAAGTGAATTTGAAATAACTACACAACCTTGTAGATAATCAAAGGAAGCATTAAGTTTTATTATTTATTCAGCTAACTGATCCAACACACAATACTCCATATTCATGTCTTCAAAAATTATCGTTGATAATGCAAGTCGTAATAGTGTATGACCAATGAAACTCTTTGAATATGCGTGGCCATTCAACATTTTTTCGACAGAATTAGTAGCACATATTTTTACCTAGAACTTCCTTCAGTCCAATTTTGTCTATTACATCCCCTTTGCATCCATGAAATGACATGAGCATATGAAATCTTCATAGTTTAACCATTGGTTAAAATATTTTTGATTTTGTATCTTACGCATATATTATTTCAAGTGTTTTATAATAGAGGGATTGATCAAAAGTAATGAAACACGTTTTTAGCTCGTTGGTAATGTTCATGGTACAATGTAGAGGGGTATAATTTGTGTCTAAATTATTAGCAGGATGATCAATAAGGGTAGGAAACATAACCTGAGAGGAATAAAAATTCTCATTAATATTGGTTAGCTGTTCAGTATGGCCATTCCATCAGGACAATGGTGATTTTGTCATGCATTTACCGTATAATCACAAAAGGTCAACTGCATTTAAGTTTATTTCTGATTTTTTCCGAGAACAGAGTTCATTGTAAATAACACATTCTTTTAAAAGTGGACAAATATTCACGTAACATGGAGAGTATTATTACTGCCAAGAGTTTCCACATATTTTATATCTGCATTGTATCCAACATGTTGTACTAGTGCATCTGACCCTGATGATAACGTACGAGGTTGAGGATGGTAAACTGCTTAAATTCCATACTGATAATATTATTATACGCAGCTGAAAATCCCAAGCTACATAAATATCTAGTCTTTTGGATACATATCCTCTATGAAGAAATACCTAAAGCCCTAATAGAAGTGTGATAAAATGATCATTCTCTTACGAAGTCATTATTTTGTGACTTATTCTTTCTTAAAAGATTAGTTTTCCTCTTTTATTTTTCGATGATTTCGAGTAAAATATTCAGTAAAGTTTTAGATATTATTTTATATAAAAGTTCACTTGGAGGGGAATAAAACTTTGTTTTGATTACCGACGCTAGAAATTCTTCCATAACAATTGCTGTTGCAGCACCGGCAATCCTTAATCGTTCTTCTTCCGGAGTATTTTATATTTTCGCACCAAGGTTTTAATGATATATTAGCACACACGTCAAGAAAACATATTATAACGTTTTATCCTACCTACTAATTAATAACTGTCAATTCTGATCAAAGCAGCATTTTCAAGTGTAAATTCACGCTCAGAGTTAAAAAAAAACATGAAGTTGCGGTTCGTCTGCAGTAAGCGATAGCTCAACCATTTTGTTGCCTGCAATCTGAAGTTTTTGATGTAAATTTTGAGTTTAGTTGTTTAATTTTGATTTGAATTAAAAAAAAAAAATATTTTCCATTGTGTAGTGCTGATAGCCTTTGGTTACCGTTGTAGCCATTACAAGCGGAAAGAGTTTTTTTTTTTCAACAGAACTCTTTGTCGTCTTGGCCGCGTCAGCAAGTCTTTTGTGCGAGGCTTGGTTAGTTACGCCGACGAAGACTTCCGGCTGGCAGAGTGCTACCTGTTGGTATACGCCTGAGGCAAAGACTGCGCTGAAGCAGGAACCAACTGCCTTGCCAAGAGTCGCTTATTTTTCGGTTTCAAATGCATATCGTATATAGTGAAATCATCTGCTAATACCTAAAATTACACGTTCCTAGAGTTCCAAATGATTTTAGGATCACTGGAATGAGTGCAAATTATCGGACTAAGGTTCCAACTATTCCTCAGAAGTTTTCGGAGTGGCAGACTCTTTCAATATTCGATCAAGGCGGACTGTTCAAAAACAAAACTCTTCAATGTTGACGGACAATTTGGATGTTAGATGTGGATTTTATCTCCGATACAAAAAAGTTTAAAGTAGAATCATCAACTGTCCGCGAAAGCCGAATTCATACCAATCTACCACTACCGAATCAGCTCCAGTCTCGAACCTCGAAAACAGCCATTCCCAATTTTCGTGATGTATATTTCTATCCGTTAAATTATTACTTAGCTTTTATAGAATTACTCTAAAATTAATACTTTCATTTTATTATTGCTGAACCAATGTAGTATAAGCAGTGCCACACGAGTAATCCGATAAACATCCCAGGTGGTTTCCTGAAACCAAAAAAGTTAAACATATGTCCGGAAACGCTTTGTTAGCGACCTACATTAGGAAAAGATTTTGCTCAGTTTTATGGTAAAGGAGTGAAATAAAGCGAAAACGATGTTTTTATGGCTTAAAGTTAGGTGTTAAGTTTATTAGAATTTTTGTAAAATGAACCAAACATTTGAATAAAATAAGTTCCAGACCTGCAAGACCACCCATTTTTGAGATATCAGGCAAAATGTTCAAAATTATGTCTCGAAATAACATACTTTTTTAGAATTGAAGTACATAAATTTAATTAAATTAGTAATAAACACGCACAATATTGATATAAAAATCTTTAAAGGAATTTAATTCTGAAAAGAAGTATGTAAAATAGGTCAATAATATACAAACACAAATATTAAAAACTAGTTTTTAACTAAATCAACATCTTAGTTAAAAATAAGACAGAAAATTCAATGTATGTTTGTTATATGATCGTTCTTAGCATACAAAATTTCATAATAAATATTAAAGAGTGAAATTTTACCTTATACATAAAAAAATAATCCAAAGATTCAACTCAATATAAAAATATTTTGAGATCTAACTACCTTTTCAGGGCGTGGGTTGTGCTGAATCAATGGGAAAATCCTTAAAAGTAGTATAACGCAAATTGCATTTTATTATGCAAAAGTAGAAGTACAAGGAACTGATTCCCGAAACCGTAACCTGTTAAAATAATGGAAGAATAAATAAAAATATTTTTTGTTATAAATCGTATTTTGAGTTTATTCGTACGTTAAATAAGTGAAACATGGAACATTATTTAAATTTCTTTGATATGGTGCCTTTAAAATTACATTTATATAAACCATCTTTTCATAGATACGGAGAGGTATCGGTGCATTGTATTATACTAAAAATGCAAGCCTCTTAGCAAAATACTATTAATAGGACAAAATTTTTTAAAACATAACATAACAACTTAACACATATACACATAGCTCCATGATGTGTATGTGTTTTTTTATATAGATCTTATTCACAATGTAATAAAAGAAAAAAATTATAGGTTAATCGTCATCTAGATATTTAAACATTCAATCACACTTAATTATACAAACAAAGACTCTAATAACACATAATTATTAATTTATTAATAGTATATTTGCTACATGAATGGTTTCAAAAATATAGGAATATAAAATATAGAATTTAATGTTTGGGTACTAATAAATAAATTATGATTAAAATCTACAATGTTGGAACATGTAAACTTACTTTTCTAAATCTATATTTCTACTAATTTACAATAGCATTACTGTATAAAGTGTCTTAACCTTAGTACATCAATAAATAATACGATAAGATAAATTGTTTCGTAACTATCTTGTGAGTAATATTGAGCCAAGTGACAAACGTGGCATTAATAAATATCCACTATCTGACAGAAATTTTTCTACCAGAATACGATATCAGATTCACTCTATATTTTATAATATTCTTATGGTGTTTATTTAAGTTCATATCAAAATCTAAGCAGAATAAAACAATTTCTACGAGAAAGAATTTTCCAAGACAAATTAATCTAATTGAAATTTACTACTTGCATGGCATAGTTGAACTTTTTGTCTTATATGTAACTTTTGTTTATGGTTGTGAGGTATATAGTGTAATGGCGTATAATGATATTATGAAAGTCTCGAGGCACTCTTAAGAACATCGTATTTGCCTATTTTAACGACAGCAAAGTCAGCCTGAAGAGGTAATAACAAGTCAAATTTATCCTCATTACAATATATTTCTACTAGTGCGAAAGGCCTGCCACATTGTTTTACAAAAAACGGTTAAATTGAATCCGACAATCCATATTTCCATAATAAAAAACGAGAACCTAAACATTTATATCAAATCGAATTAGAAATTGTCGGTAGCAGGAAGTCAGTTGTAACCCACCAAACCTCACGATATGCTGCTAATCACCGGTATGTTCATGGTTAAAGGTAATATAGATTAGGAAAAAGTCTATCTAATTATGAAGCTTTTAAATCGCCAAAGTTTTTATTCATCAATAGCTTGGATTTTTTAATCACAAGCTGATAGTATTATAGGATAAACAATATTCAATCAATCAATATTTATTTCAAAGACATAATTTACATGTCGATATTAAAAGTTTAAAACTAAGATATTCTACATTCTCTCCACATTAGAGTCACGTTCAAACATGCAATTCAAACAAATTCACGCATCTTTCGTCTCTTGCAAATTATCGACCTACAGCGCTGAAGTCAATCCCAGTCAAAAGTCAAGAACTCGATAATATCGTAAAATGCTTGTGACGCTAAAAAGCGTTTCAAAAGAGCTTTTTGCACATTGGGTGTTGTAGCATTATTTATCTAATTTGGCATCTTGTTGATGAAATGAACATCTGCCTGTGTTTCATAAGTTGTTTTATATATGTAGAGACTTGGCAGAGTCAACAGCTGCAACTTTTTGAAGGTTTCCCTACAGGACTCTCTGAAATTCAAATGAGCGATTATTCTAATCGCTTGTTTCTGCAATTTGAACACTCATGAAGTGGTTGTTTGCACAGGCCCCCCACAAAACCACTGCGTGGGTAAGGTGGAGGTAAACTAAGCCATAATAAGCCGTCATCAGAAAATGAGTTGCGCAATACTGGCTAAAGTTCTCAGGATATAAATGCCTGAGCATAATTTGGCGCAGATATAGTCAATGTGGTCCTTCCATGTCAACCCTCATTCTAAGTGTAATCCAAGGAATTTACTAGTGCAGTCTTCTTCCACATTTGAATCTGCCAACATAACAACAGGGCCACATTCTGAGTCTGAAGGCCGCAGAACAAAGTAAGTAACATTGGCTGTTGAAATATTGAACAAAATTGTTGATTTAGACAAATGTTCGTTATTCCAAAAGAGATTTTGATTTTCCAGTGAAGCTGAGAGTCGTATTATGAGCATACTGTACGAGATGTCCATGCTTTAGTGATGACGCAATGTCATTGACATATATGAGAAACAGAATTGGACCGAGAATTGATCCTTGGGGAACCCTGTAGCTCAAATGGATTGGATTTGAAAACTGTTTTGAAATTCGGATAACTTGTGTTCTGTCGCTAGAAATTATCTAAGCAACACGTATGGCACGCCTCGGATGCCATGTGATTTCAGTTTTTCTTTTCGAGCAGAGTTATTATAGTTTACATTCTAATCAGGCATATTAAATTACCTCTAAACTTGAAATATTGCACTTGAAACAAATGCATAAGGGCTTCTTCTCCTTTAAATGAAAAAAAAAACAATAGTTTTCCATTTTTGTAATGCTCCACTAAGTACATTTTGACGTAGACGATTGCAAATTGTTGAGCGGTGAGGTTGTTATGGATGATATTGTAGACGCTGCCATGCTCTACTGAAGATTGTATTAGTTTTAACAAAATTCGCAAAAGATAATATAATATAAATACGATTAGACATATCACTCATTTACACTACGACACTAATTAAAAATAATCATTGTTTATGTAAAACCGTCATCACTAATCTGCATCATTACCAAGTACCACCTAAAGAGCTTGGCCTGCAGTATGTTCAACTTCAGAGAGTACAACTTTAGGTTACTACTATTGTTGAACGTTGTCTCGGTTGAATCAACAGAATATAACGGACACTTATTTCAAAGACTCGAATTGTATCAGAAAAACCATGTAAGTGGTTATTGCTCCAGCCATCTGTAACAGAGAGTAAAATTTGTAACAAGTACAACTACTGATATAAACAGTCTTAATAAGTTAAAGTTTCACGTATCGGGTAAATGCTACAGTTCGTCCTAGAAGAACATTTCGGCTTGCTTGCGGAGTGACATGATTGTCAAGATGAGTAATGTAATACTGATTGTATCCTATTGAGATCCCATAAGAAAGGATAGATGATTATATCTCAGATATGTCACATTGGATGAAGTGGAGGCCAGATATTTTCCAGCATCTCCAGTAACAGTGGGTAGGGGTCATCACTCACTTATGTCTACATAAGAAAATACCTTTAACACAAAAGGATCTCCACCCACTGGACCTCCCAATAAGTGTTAAATATAGAGTTAAATATTCATTAATAAACTTTTTAATTTTCAAAAAGTGAACTTTTTTGTTTTTTTATTAGCAAGTAATAAGATCCACGAATACTAAAATATAAATATAAATTCGAAATTTGGGTAAAGTATGTTTGGTAAATTGAACTTAGCAAACATAGTCACGTAAAGCACTAAAATATTTAGTGAAATCACAGCCAGCATTATTTTTTATGCATCTCGATTATATTTTAAAACTATTTATTAATGTCTTAAATTTGCATTCACGGATTATGTCGTACTTTTGTCACAGAAAAAAATCTTTAGATAGATTGCTATTACAGGAGAAATGTATTTAATAAGTGTGTTCATCATAATTGATTAATAATACTATAAAAGATTTCTAATGTCTATAATATGTCAAAATGGTATAAAAATACATTTAAAATAATGATCATGTATGATAAATCGTGTAGTAGAAAAAACAATAGTTATCTAGCATTAAATTAAATAAATTAACATGAAAATAAAATTTGAATTCAATACATAAAACATATGGCCTTATATTGCTCTGAGGTACAACCTCTAAAACAAGGTCCCAATGCCACAAAACTGTATACAATACGCATTAGAAACCATATTTAATGAATAAAGAATAATAAGTGGTGGTAGGACTAGACAACTTCAAGCAGACTGTATGGTGATTGACAAATATATATATATATATATATATATATATATATATATATATATATATATATATATATATATATATATATATTCCTTGGCAGTACCGTACCTCTGTCTTAGCTGTAAAACTCTTTTCTGCAGGTCACGTGATGGATTTACTTTGACCACAACATGTTTCAAAAAAGAGCAAAGAAGAAGAAATTCTGGTCAGTTTACAAGACCGGCTACCAATATTTCCTACTACGATTCTTCTTTAAGTCAGTAAAATAATTTTCTAACCTTTCAATATATATTTTATATCGCTTAATTGTACCTTATGTTATTGTAGCTAGTTTCTACAAAAGGGTAGCTACTACGAAAACTAAAGCTAATGTGACAACAGTAAGTGCAACCCATATAAAGATAGAACTTATGCAATTGTAATTAACTTTATAAGTTTAAATAACTATTGTACAAAAGCTGTGCAATAGCTATGTATTACAGTGAGTACGGCACTGACTAAATCTACTCTGACCACCAACTTGCGGGCCTGAATATTTGTTGTCGCAGTAATTTATCTTCTAAAACCCAGCAATTCTAATAATACTAAATGTACTACATCCTCCACTAAATTATTTTGATATTAAAACCATATAAAGTAGACCAGACTCGCACTGCTACTGAAAGTTGCTTGTCTAGGCCATGTGCTCCAAACGCACCGTAGTAGCAACTTGGTTATTTACTGAGCGGCTCAATTTGTAAAAAAAAGCTTCAAGGCTATCCCATGAATTTTCCTTCACATACAGCTTCCACTATTACAACTTTAACACTGCAGCTCTCTGTTCCCTACATCCTTCATCAATGGTGGGGAAGCATCGATAGGTCGTTGAGTTATTAAACCAATGGAGACAAAGTTAATCGACATTAATACGCCCTGTATTATGTAGTTCCATAGATCCCCATTAATTTTGGGGCCTCCATAAGTTGTTCAGTTTTAAACCAATGGGAACATTTTCAGCAATAGACATTAGTACTCCCCACAAGATATAGTGGTACAATATCACAACCACCACAACTATGGAGACATTTGCGGTTCCATTGCATCAGATATGCTTAGTAAAATACAGTAAACAAGCGATTTTCCGTATAGTTATCCATCTATGTAACTTAAAACACTAACATCCTGGCTCAAATTACACAATCGTTGATTCTAAATCACAGCTTAGGAGAAAGATGTTATTCCTTTGGTTGACTTTGATAAATGATCACTACTGAAGAACTGCTCAAAATACGCTAGGAGGAACAAGTAGGCTAATGTATACAACTATATCCTACGATCGTTAAAACCAACCTTAGACATTTTACTACACATAGTATCTTTTTTTGTTCTTTAAGACAAGACGCTTAGAAATTGCACCTTGCCCTATAAAGGACCATTGCGATGCTTCCGGAGTGATGGGTAAGATGCCATCACTACGTACAGTGTTGGTAGGAGCCACCCTTCAAGACTAAGAAGAATTTTGGGGCTCTAATCTCAAGTCATGTCCCCTCGGGAGAAGGGAAAGCCAGCTCTGAACCAGCCACTCCAGTCAAAGCAGACAGGGGTGGCACACTCTTATGTCTAGTCTATCAAGAACCGTTGACACTTAAGGGACGAACCCCACCAACTCTAACTCTTACTACTCATATCCATGCTTAATTTTTACTACATTCCTTAAAATATAAAAAATTTGAACTTCTTACTGAGGTTACAGTTTGATAGTTTATGTTGAAAAATCCACATGCTGAAAGCTCCACTTTCTGTTTGGACAACTGGAGCAAAAACTCATCCAACTGAAAAATAACATTCTATATAGCAGATTTACTACACAACAGCTAATATTGTAGTTAAATAAAATTGAAATTCTTTACACCAATGATTAAATGATTGTTAAGGATTGTAAAATTAATTTAAAACTATTCTTTTCTATTTATAGATGTGTGTGTCGTTATTATACACACAATACTATGATTTTCTCCACATATATCCAAGGAAACTTCCTCTACCAAATAATAGATAAAATGGTATTCGTATTTTTGTGCTTAACGGTTTGTTTTAGAAAATATCAGCAAGAGTATCACTCTCTAGTGGTTACATCAATAATAGAGCACTCCAAGGATCAGTGTTACGAGCCATTTTTTTTTTATTTTAGTTAATGGTCTTTGTAATGCAAAATTAAATGGAAACTGAACATCTTTTTTGCGGACGACAAAGCTTTGTGTTAAGTAAAAAACAAAACAAAAACATCACCTGGGCTGAAATAGATCAAGCCATGAATTCAGACTTGAAAGCCATTCAATTGTACAGAAAAAACAAAATAAATAAATTTCTATTTAAGAAGTAAGCAACGATTTTACACTAATATAATATATAAATTTATGAACTGTTCGTTTCAAAATACACATTGCAATAATGGATGTGAAATTGTGTCGCACGCTGATAGCTTGATATATTTAGGAGTAACTTTAGACAGGGAGGTAAATTTGAAGAAACACATTGAAAATTCAAAGAAAAAGTTAAATAATACACCAAGATGTTTTTATTTCTCTTAAACACGTGCATGTAAGATGTCTTAAGAATGTTTTATTTTTCATTAGTAAACAGTAGATTAGATTCTGGAGTTTTCTGTGGGGATAAGACTATTGACAGCAATCTGAAACCAGTTTTTATAATTTTTTTTTATTAAAAAAATGTATTACAATAGTTAATCGAAAAAGTAAATTTAAACCATCTTGGCCTTTATTTTTACATTTATGAATTCTCCCTCTAAAATACACGATTGTATATAAAGTATTAAAAATTGGGTACGTAAAAAGTGGGAATTTGAATGAATTTGAAATTATTGTTACAAAGAAAAGTTGGGTTGCAGAGAACGTTTGGAAGTACCGAAGCAAAATTTTACAAAGATTTATTGTTTTTTGGGTCCATGAATGTTTAGTATTTTTCCGAAAAACATTGCAAATTGCACAAATGCTAAGTTGTTCACACAAAACTGAAGTTCGGGCTTAGGAAAAAAGATTATACTAATCACCTCATTAATATACAGATTAATAATTTTTTATTAATAATATTTTTTTAATCTATATTTTAAACAAACAAAATTATATTTAAGCTGCTGGGTTTGGTGAAGTTGTTTGGTGAAGTTGTATTGTTACAATTGCATATTAGTTACTGGAATTTCTTCGTGATTAAATAAAAAAATTTCTTTCTTGGTCAAAATGTTTAATATTGGAGAAGGGACCTCTATGTTTTTTGAAAGTAGTATATGTTGGATATATATTTATGGAGAGTCAACAATTGTATTAGTATGGACTCTCATATTAAATATTTAATATGTTTAATATAGCGTACTTTCAGTTTTTTTTTCCGGTAAAAATGGTCTTTAGCAGCCAATACTGACTAGTAATACGTAGGCACTTCTTACAGGGCATTTTTAACACTTAAGGACAATTTAAACATCAAGATAAATCAAATAGGTAAATTAGTTTCTCGTGTGGGTATCAGGCAACAATCATTATTCTCAGTTGAGAGGATCAGCTATTTTGACATGTTAATTATTGCTCCCGGATTATGCAGTAAGCATACTTTTGAAATGTTCGTTCTTGCTTTTGCGTTGACGGATTTCGTTAAAAGTACCGTAGTAATACATTTCAAAATAGTTTGTATCTTGTAAATCGTTCACTACTGATGCAAAACAGCTAATGCCTCTCAACTGACACTAATATTGGTTGCTCTCGCCTTGTGCAAAAACCATACCTTTACAGAAATCAATAAAAAACTACGTTTGAATTGTAATGTATATTGCAAAATAGTAATTTTTTTTTATCCATACTATATTTTGTCTAACTGTTTCAATATGTGCTATTTTGTTATATTAAAGCAATAATTCACACAATAATTAGTTTTGAGTTTTTATTTTATTTATAAATACCTTTGTGAAAAGATTAGTATCTGTAGCATTACTAGTTCAAGAAATAATTCATCTGTTTCCTAAAAAGATACAATAAGTCGACTAACGGCAAAGCGAAACATTTCTCGACCTATGTCTATACGACATTTTCTGTTTGAAATCAAAAGTACTGTCAGCAACAGAAGTTTATGAAACCCCTTTCTGAACATCCTGCATATACGACCAAACAACTTAAAGGGGAAACAATTCTTTTCAAGAGAATGAGCTAGTGATATCTAACTTTTTTTTTCATTATATTATCCTTCGTCTTATATATCTGATATATATTTACTGATAATGATATACAAATTTACAGCGGTATTGAGCATTGACAACTCTGGTTTACAGAAACTTTGGTGGAAACATAAAATTATTACAAACCTGATCTCGTAGTTCATCGTCTATTTCCATGTTGATCAGCCTACAGACAGTGCGCACCATCTCATTTGCCTGGAAAATTACTCTCACTCAAAATCCAAGTAAACAAAGCAAAAGTTTCTTATTTCAAAGGTTGGGAGGTAATTAAAAATATATCAAGTTTGCATCAATTCCTTTGTTATGCTGAAATCTGATTAAGAATAAATTTTTAAGGGTATGAAAATTTTTTATAGAATAATGCTCTAATTGCTGGGAATGTCTGCAGTACATACCGATTCGGTAACGTTTGTGCTCAGGTAAGCCAACAGGATCAAGAGAGAAATATGACCTAAGGCCCATATTCCTGCATTGATGGTGGCCGTCATATTATCCTGTGTATAATGAATAACAACGTCTGATAGAAGGATTACGGTACGTAGGAACGTCGTGAGTACAACTGCCAAGAGCTGGTCGCCGTAGAAAGCGTTAGCTTCGCGGACAGTGTCACACAGCAGCCAGTAGTCCCGGATTAGAGCCTTTATCCTACCAGCGGAAGTGTGTCCTTCTGTAACAAACCGAACAGCAATGAAGTTGAATACAAAAATGAAGATTAACCGGCATGAAATATTTAAGTCTGTTATAATATAGTCTTAGCTTTCTACACATAAAGCAGCTGTGGGTGAAGCATTTGAAATATGATACCGTTGCAGACTTGAGTCCTGAAATCTGGAGTCATATTCGTCTGAAGGGATCCAAAAAGATTCCATGTGAATTGTATTACAGAACATAGAAAATAAATCGTTACTTAGATGTTATTTAAAGTAGTTGAGTATCAAGTGCCTAGATATAAAATATACAACTCATGTTTATGAATTTAGATTGGTGATTGAATTTTTAATATAAACGAACTTTACACATTTTAGAGTTTAAAGTTTTACTAATGAACATCAGTACATAAAATTTTCACAACTACGTAAAATGTTTAAATAACACTTCATCACAGAATTAATTTAAAATTATTATTTTAAATAATTAAAGGATTATTATTTTAATTTTGTCGTCATTATTATGAGACGTTTAATTTGAGTACATCTCATGTGCCATATGATTGTATACGTGCTATACTGATCTAAAAATGAAAGAATATACTTAGAAACCGGTTTCATGTTATAAAAGCTTGAATAGCATTCAATTAAATATAATGGTATTTATTTAATGTAATACATGGCGCAACTATACACTACCACAATTCAGAGCAGAAAGAAACCCTTTTATTTTTTAAGTTGTTTTTATATAATTGTATTGTTAAAATTTAGTTTGACATTAAATTTGAGGTTATTCCATATCACATTGAGTTAGAAAAATGGTAAATACACATTCAATTTTGCCTACTTAAATCTTTGATTCTTTTATAACTGTTCATATATTAAACAATTTAATATTCCCTATTGTTAAAATTTACTTTAACATTAAATTTGAGGTTATTCCATATCACATTGAGTGAGAACAATAGTAAATACACATTCCATTTTGCCTACTTAAATTTTTGATCCTTTTATAACTGTTCATATATTAAACAATTTATTATTCCCTATTGTTAAAATTTACTTTAAAATTAAATTTGAGGTTATTCCATATCACATTGAGTGAGAACAATGGTAAATACACATTCCATTTTCCCTACTTAAATCTTTGATCCTTTTACAACTGTTCATATATTAAACAATTTATTATTCCCTATTGTTAAAATTTACTTTAAAATTAAATTTGAGGTTATTCCATATCACATTGAGTGAGAACAATGGTAAATACACATTCCATTTTCCCTACTTAAATCTTTGATCCTTTTACAACTGTTCTTATAATTAAACAATTTAATATTCCCTATTGTTAAAATTTACTTTACCATTACATTTGAGGTTATTCCATATCACATTGAGTGAGAACAATGGTAAATACACATTTCCATTTTGCCTACTTAAATCTTTGATCCTTTTATAACTGTTCATATATTAAACAATTTAATATTCCCTATTGTTAAAATTTACTTTAACATTAAATTTGAGGTTATTCAATATCACATTGAGTGAGAACAATGGTAAATACACATTCCATTTTGCCTACTTAAATCTTTGATCCTTTTATAACTGTTTATATATTAAACAATTTAATATTCCCTATTGTTAAAATTTACTTTAACATTAAATTTGAGGTTATTCCATATCACATTGAGTGAGAACAATGGTAAATACACATTCCATTTTGCCTACTTAAATCTTTGATCCTTTTTATAAACTGTTCATGTATTAAACAATTTAATATTCCCTATTGTTAAAATTTACTTTAACATTAAATTTGAGGTTATTCCATATCACATTGAGTGAGAACAATGGTAAATACACATTTCCATTTTGCCTACTTAAATGTCTGATCCTTTTATTCCATATCATATTGAGTGAGAACAATGGTAAATACACATTCCATTTTGCCTACTTAAATCTTTGATCCTTTTATATTTGTTCATATTAAACAATTTAATATTCCCTGTAATTTTCCACAGACAACTTGATCTTAAAAGTAAAATTAAAGCACTTTCATTACAATTTATTCGTTATATTATTTAGAATTTATAGATGTTTAAAATAACCATAGAGCTTACAATACTACTCAATAATATTAATCGTACTATAAAAGCAATTGTCATATCTGGTATTGAAGATTTATTTTTTAATATATACTAAATCTAAAATGTAATAATAAAAAGAAATCATTCCTTACCACAACTAATACCAGAGACTAGGATTTGGTAAGGCACCAAACTTCTGAAACTGTTTTCCATCTACAGCTTCCTCCATTTTGTAGGTTGCATTCAGGAACCTTGCAGCTATACCCTGAGTGATGTGACTGAAGTGGACAAAGAACACACCTTGAGCCCAGATCATCGAACCTTTACAGACGTAAATAATAATGGTCAACTGTTGCTCTTGAAAGCTTACATTTTTATTTTGGTAATTAATGATCAGAAGCAGAGTAGAAATTGACAGAAGAGCTGTAACCACTATACAAGTAACAACCATTTCCATTGTGACGTTTGTGCGTGATGTGGTTAGTTTCAGGTTTCTGTCGATCATGTCGAGGTCATAATGGATGCGGACAAATCTTATTTGTTTTCGATTGTAGCTGAAGAACAAGACAAGTATCATAGTTGTGATAGATATATCTTTCACAAACACAAATAGTATGAACAATTTGTGTTCTATATGCGAGAACTTTGAGCCCATAAGGAGCATCTCATACAATCGGTATGCCGAAAGCATTGATAAAAAGAATTGAAATGAAACAAGAGTAACGCTCCAAAGTTGTGACGTTGAAGATGAGCAAAACTGTATTTTTCCATCAGGTCGTACAGTAAATTTTAGTGGAAAAACCGCCAAATATTTGACAAAAAATATTTACATGAAGTGGCCAATCATCCATTTCTCAGTCTTGGGTCATTACAAATACAGAAATTTGTAAAATTTTCTAAAAGAAAATATATTTTTTAAATTATCCTAACATGATTAATTTGTCAAATAATTATTTCAATTACAAAAACGACATCTGTTATTTGTTTACTCGTTGTATAGAATGCATCATAGTAATTATAAAAGAAATATTGAAGAAATTACTGTTTCGTGTCATACTTTACTTAAGATAACCCAAGGAATCTACAAAAACAATGTATGTTGGTTTTAAAACGTGACAACAAGTACAATACACCATTTGATAGCTTAACGCACAACTGTGAAAATTATTTGTAAATCACCAAATATTTTACATAAAATATGTATGTGTTTTTTCCAATCTTTCATTTCTCAATATTGAATCACTGCCATCTAAAAGAGTACCTCAAGTTGAATATAAAACTATTTCTGATAAACAAAAGTTATTTCATTCTTTAACTGTTGATTAATAAGAATGATGGATTATTACTTGACCTGGAAATTCTATTCACCTTGATAAATTACGTTTACAATTTTAATTGCCTCGTGGCTTAGAGTATCTTGTAGTGTATATGAAGGTCACACAGAGATATTCTATTAATGAATGTAATATTTTATTAAACCTAGTTAGAAATTAATGACTGACGTTTGTAATTACTTTAAAAACGTGGAACAAAGTGCCTCGTGGCGATTTTAAAGTATAAAATAAAGAAATTATTATTGCTACTGTATTATATATTATAATTAATTAAAAGGTAACCCAATAATAATTACAAAAACTGTATTTCTATTTCTATAGTCACGGTGGTATAAAATGCATTGTTGAGATTATAAAGTTTAAATAGAGAAACAAAATTATATTTTATATTAATTACAATGTCTCATAATATTATATAATGTTATAATTATTTCATAATAATTGTGGGAACGTCACATCATATAATTTCAAAAGCCTAACTTATATTGCAAGATTCTATATCGAACACTAATAAAATTACATGCTGAAGTTACAACTGTTACATGTTTGGTTTAACGAGATTAAAAACCTGTATAACAATGCATCAAAAAGCTTGTTTACAATATAAGCAATTTTTACCTAACTTATGGAGATAACCACATTTTATACAAAGAACGATAATTATAAAACATTTAAGGAGAAGAAGAAACAATTGAATAATTAGGTGCCAAGAATGTAATTATGTATGTACAAACAGACACTTTACAGCAATGGACAATTTGGACCGTCTGCTGAGTTGGATATCACAGCGTTAAAAGTTCCAGTATCGTACATTATAAAGATTAAAGAAAAAACATCATATTCTGAATCCTGAAAATTGTAAAATGGTAAACTAAAATATCCACATGTATTAAATTTAAGAATAAATTTAAGTTAAAATAATGCGAATATAAATAATAAGTAATAGATAAAGTTACAATGACGATTATCACATTGGATAAAACCAAAGAAACCACAACCTCTAAATTTGTATAATTTGCAAACATAACTTGCAAGCAATAAACATAAGAAACTTTAAAGTTTTACATGTTGCTTTTTAAAATAATAATAACAAATTAATGAGAGTAGCGTGCTAAATGTGCTAAAGAGTGGCAATGAGGTTCTCACCTGTAATATTTTTATTTTCAAATTAAATAGATGTTTGTTAAAAATTAAACTCGTGTACCAAATCCCATCTTTTTTCCTAGCCTTTTTCATAAACTCCGTCAAGACCCACCATTCCACCCTGTTTATCACGCTAATATAGTCATCCCAATTCAATAACTTTGAAACAAACCAAATGTTCTAACTTCAGCCAAAATCGGACAGTTACACGCAACATGAAAGATTTATTTTTGACGATGGAAGGATTTTTGAAGGAAACAGGATTTTTTTCCGGCCATTTGCCATCGTTTAGTTAAACAAAAAATCAGTAACACCACGTTTCGAGTTCTGCAATATGATCTATTCTTCAGGTAAATTACTAAACTAATACATGATTACAAACTAGTTTAAAACAAACCTAAGACTGACCAGAGGCCAATAGCAAATGGCAATTAACAATGGTGTGCATTATTTAATTTTTCTGTGAGACCTTTTCTCGTGTTTCCTTTGTGTTCTTTTATCCTTACGTTTAATGGTCTTTTTGTCTCGCCTATTTATTCCCTATTTCAACTAGATTTTATACTGTAAACATAGTTTTTGGAATCCTGTGTGCCATTTTTTGGTTTATTTTTTACGAGACTTTGTCTAAGAGTATTGTGTGTTTTAAACGCGCTTCTAATGTTGTACTTTCTACCTACTCGTCTAACTTTTTTCCGATAATGACGGCACATAAGGGATTGACATAAACGCAAATGTATCAATATTCTACTTTTCTGACTCAGGAATGATTCTTCTGGTTCGTTTGTACTTATTTATTACTAATTGAGAGTATCCATTACTTCTAAGGTCCGATTTTTTTTTTTAATTCCTCTTTTAATCCATCTTTATCTGAGCATAAGTTCTTTGCTCTATCAAAACGAGTAGGCTACACCTTTTTTGACAGATTTTTGATGGTTGGATTGATAATTTAAATATTTTCCTGTGTGTGTTTTCTTTCGAAAAACAGTTGTCTTAAGGACATCCCTATCTCTTAATACACACACATCCAAAAAGGGAAGCTTGTTTGGATTTCCACTTCCATTGTGAGGCGGACTTTTTCCACTTTTTCGCTTAAATTCCTCCATAAAGATATTGGCGAAAATAGGAGACAGTGGAGAACCTATTGCCATCCCCTCAACTTGACAGTACACTTTACCCTCTAACTCAAAATAATTGCATTGAGTGCATAGTTTTAACAGTTCCATAATTATTGTCACGGGACGTTTAGTTCCATCCTTTAATGTTTGATCTTCTTTGAGACGTGTAGCAATAATTCCGAAAGTTTCTGGAACTGGTACGTTCGTAAAATAGACTTTCAACGTCAAAACTTACTAGTTCATCAGATTCAGTCAACTTCAGGGCTTTTTATCTCTACAAAAACCCTGGAATTTTTTTATAAAAGAGTCCGTTTTTTTCTACCAATGGCGTTAAGACGTCCAAGAGGATTTCAGACAATTCCCCGCAAGGTGAATTACGAGAACTAATGATGGGCCGGAGGGGATGGTAGGTTTGTGGATTTTTGGAAGGCCATACATATGGGGGATTTTGGAATGGTGAGGAGTTAATTTAGTTCACTCTATAGTGTAGTTGACACACAACATGGTGGTTTTTATTCCTGTGTTAGGCGTGCCACAACGCTTTGGTATGATTTGTTTATTATTATTTTTTTATATTTTTTATAAAAGAAGAAGCCGGTCTCCTCTTAAGCCTTACTCTGCCCGTCCTCATGTACCACTGGCCTGTGCGAGGATCTTATCAAACAGAATAGACAGTCGATACAGTACTAGTCGATGGTACTGATAATAAGTGCAACGGTCACTAAGATAACTTTTCATTAGTTATTTTCTTTGCTAAAATGTGTGGTAATATGTTTTCATTCATCCGCAGAACTAGTATGAATTTCATAACAACCTATCAAATTTTGCTTCCAGGTAGACCACGTAATGCGGCGTATTATGTGGGAGACGTAACACTTTCTTAATAAAAAATCTCAGTACAGATTTTACCACTTTACTTTCGACGTATCCCCACATCTGTGCTCCATAATACAAAATATATCGTACCACGGAGTTAAAACACGAAAGCTTAGCACTTAGTGGCACCAGTTTTTTTTATTAAAAGATTCCATACTAAATACACAGCAGTTTTCGCCACTTTATCTTTCTGAGATGGGAGTTCCAGGACAGTGTGCTAGCCAATACCTTTCCTAAACCTTTGTACTCATTGAAATCCTCAATCTTGATATGTTGAAAACACTACTATCACTCTGGGTTTTCCATACTTTTTATATTTAAATTTACCTTGAGGTTTCAGGTGTCTCAATAGGTTTAAAGTCTCTTAATCATATGTTGCAATCCTGCAGCTTGGGAGACAGAATAACATCATCGGCGTAAAGGAGTACGTTAACTCGTACACCACCGAAGTTACTATTCTTTTCTATAATATCGGTCAAATCATTACCGAATAGCAAGAACATTAAAGGGCTGAGAATGCATCCCTGCCTGAGGCCTATTTTACAACAACATTTATAAAAAACATTTTATAAAAATCTTAAAAGTAATTATAAGTTAAGGTTGATTGTTTTGTTCTTCTATGAGATTAAAAGTAACATCCAAAATATAGGCTAATATTATAGTTCCTTGTACAAAAGTTAAGTGGTATGGATGGGGTTACTGTACTGAGTTATACTATTAGACTACTAGTAGAGTCATCCTATATTATATAGGATAATATTCGGCAAATATCTACATTCCAAATGCAATTAGCTTTCTCTAAGGA
>NW_025778621.1:0-95724 GCF_021130785.1 Homalodisca vitripennis
GGCCATGGCCCCCATGGCCCCTTCCCTGAAACCGCCCCTGGTATCAATTAGCCTTACAGCACCTTTTTATTGTTTTTCCACCGAGTAAACAACGTTCCACCTAACTATTGTTTTACCTTGATGTTGTTTATTGTTTATTAACGGTTTATTGTTGTTTGTCAACTACAGTGTTGCCAACACAACTAACAGAAAAAAACTCAATGTATTGTTTAATCTTACTTTTACTCAACTATAAATAATATCCATTTACAATTTATACGCTATAAAGAAAAATTGTGTAAATTTTGACAAATAATATCACTGGTTCATTGGGTGTGTTATTTAATTAAACATAGTTTAAGATTCTATTCAATTAATACAACCATGAATATGTAGATATGTGTTCCAGAAACAAGTATTTCCAGTGAAACAAATTAGTTTTTAAAGGGAGAGTGGGATTTTATATAGAAAATTAAAAAAAATATATCACAACTGAAAATAGAGACAAATTTGTAGGCGGTAAGTAGGCCTATGACATGGCCGAGATAGGCGCTGAAAGGTCCCCTTAAATATTCTTGGGGACTTATCACCTATGAAACCATATCAATAGCAGCAGGAAGTATTAATTCTGTCATATTCTATGAGTTTTGGTGCTTTGGGAATTTTTAATACTACGTACGTTATATGAAGCATGAAGAGTACATTGGTTAGTATTACTCTTTGCACTGAAATTATTATTTGATTCTTCAGAGCCTGAAATTATTGTTAAATAAAGATTTCTGGTTTATCCTTGAAGCCAAAATGTTTGTTATCCAGATAGCGTACTTCGCTATAGAAACTATACTGTGGCTTATTTCCAAGGACCTAACCCCTATTTTTAAATAATAATTATTGCATTTTATCCATTTTTTATTTTTATAGTTTCATCTGTCTCTAAACACGTGAAGAGAGTGAAACTTACAGGTTAGATCGGGCAGACAGAAGACCAAACCACCGGTACCCTTAGTTACCTACACATTACGTAGTGATACGGGTGGATTCAATGTGAATGTTGAATTTTAGCTCCAGTTCACCCGTTTCTCTTAGTGCATCATCTGGAATCTGATGCTGCAACAGATGTGACTACTGGAATGTCTGAAGAGATCCTACGAAGTCGGTGACGAATAAACTCAAAATGAACTCTTTAGATCTTAAACTCACTTAAACTGTAAATATATAGTGTAATCTAGTTGCAAAGGGTAATAATCTTACTAAAAGTGATATGTTTTCCAATTATTTTGCGAGGGGAGTACCGTAAAATTAATCTTCATTATTTACAAAATACGATACGAGGCCAGTTTATTTTAGTGGTGTTGATCGCCTCGCCACTGCCCCCCTGGATCATAGGTTCTGTAGTGGATGGCAATCCGGCTGATCTCAGCTCCTGGGGCAGGGACTTCTGCCAGGAGACGATGGGTCACTCGCCGATGCACCATGATCGCCGAGCCTCCGCTGGGTCGGTTGTTCTGCAGCTGCCTATCGGTGCGGTATATCTGGTAATTGGGGATATTGAAGCGATCTGTCGTCCTGAAATGAGTCTCCTGTAGAAAGAGCGACGTCCACATCCATTTCAGTTAGTAGCTGACCGAGTTCCAGCCGCTTGTTTGCCAGCCCGTCGGCGTTCCAGCTGACAACTCTCAGCTTACCCATGGACGGCGGACAACATGTCCATGAGGCGTGACATCAACGCCACTATGTTGGTCAGCTGAGAAAGAATCTGATTTAGTCTTACCTTGAGATGCTGAGGCAGGAGGGAAGCTGGGTGAGAAATCGGCGTGATGTTTTGTGTGGGTGGCTGGGCATGTAGTTCAGGGCTGGAAGCAGGCTTAGGTGGCTCAGCACGAGATCTCGGTGTGGGCCTGGGTAGTGTTGGTCTGGCAGGGGCAGGAGTGTCCTCGATTGTTGGGTTCTCTAGTTGATGAGAGGCAGGGGGTTTGACGTGTCTCGGAGGTTGAGGTCTTGAGAGTTGAACGAGAACGAGCCCCCCGATTTTCCGGCTTCCGAGCTGGGCGATGACAGCGACGCCTTACCAACTCGAAGTCGTCTTCCTCCCGGTTTTCAGTGGAGGGCTCCGCGGTGTCATCTACGGTTGCAGGAGGGGCAGGAGCAGGAGCTTCTCGAGGCTTAGGAGGCTCAATCCTGGAAGGTACAGGCCTCTGAACCCTCCTGGCAACGGCAGCATACGAGAGCTGCTTCTCGTTTTTGAAGGTGACACACCCACGGTAGTTGGCAGAGTGGGGCCTCTCCACAATTGCAGCATCTGGCCGGGGTTGAGGCTTTCCTTCGGGCAGAGGCTGGACGGATGATTATCACCGCATCGTACGCAGCGGAGCTCACGGTGGCAGTGGCTGGAGCCATGCCCAAACCCCTGGCATCGGTGGCACTGGACTGGTCCACTAGGCCTGGTGTACTTCCTGACCTCCAGCCTGCAGAAGAACAGAGTCCGGGCGGTGTAGACATCAGTAGGAGGCCGGAGCCCATCGCCTCCACGGAGGGTGATGAGCCACAGGCTGGTCGGTTGTCCACTTCTTGTCTTCAGGAGCTTGGCCTCTACGATGCCATAGCCATCTCCTTGGAAGGCCTCGACGACCTCTTCCGGCGATAGGGTGGCTGGGAGACCTTTGATCACCACCTTGAGGAGGCGCTCAGTGGTCATGGCGAAAGTGTGGAACTTCAGCCCCTGTTCCTGTAAGTACCTTTGTAGTTGCCGAAAGTGGGCCACGGTGCTCGTCTTCAGCCGTATCGTCCGAGCGGTGCAGATTGCCTCCAGGTCGCCCCCAACCAGCTGTTTGATGGTAACAGCATGGCTGGCCCATCCTTTGGGGACGTCCAGGATGATGGGAGGAATGCATGGCCCTCGCTCGACGTCCATGTCTTCGCCTGCGTTGGTGTCCGTCCGTCGGCTTTTCGGCGGAAGAGTCGAAGCTGGAGCCGCTTGTCGTTTCCGCAGACCCGCGGCGGGACGGCCTGAAGTTCCAGAGTTGGCCTCAGAAGTAGCTGGATCCATCAGCTGGACAACTGGAGCAGAAGTCCCCGGTGGTGTTAGGTGGCCTTTGGAAAGGCATTTTTGGGATTCCGACCGGCGTGAGTTCCCCTGGCACTTGGTCGCCGCACCCTGGCAGCTCTCGGGGGTAATCCCGACTTCACCCGGGCCCTGTTTTCCTGTCCCGGGTGGCACAGCGTTGCTGGGTCGAGATGTAGTCGGCAGGCCGTGGATGGTCTCCAATGGGCCATCGGAGGTCTCCATCAGGCCGTGGGAGGTCGCTGGGGCAGCAGGAGCCGCAATCCGGGCCTCTTTTTCAGAAGAATCAACCCTAAAAGTCGAGGTGGATGCTTGACCGGTGAGTAGTCCTTTATTCATGTAAACTTTATGTGGGCTCTTGATGTACCACTTACAATATCGCTACCTAGCAAATTTACCTCAAACTAACTCCGCCTTCTACCTGGTGGACAAGAACTGAACTAGCAATACTGTCCACACCCAACATAATCAATTATTTATATTCTTCAACAATAAAACCGATTGCTTGAATCAGAAGTAGTATGTATGAGCACTTCTTTGGTGAAAACGGTTATTATATTTTTTCTAAAACAAAATAGAAGCATATAACCGGTACTTAATATCAAGTCAAATGGGGTTTTAAAGTTGTGTTATTACATAACTTAATCAATGATTGTTTCAATACTAAAACCTTTTAATCACATTACGCATATAGCACTGTTCTTGCATAATAATAAATAAAACGATTTTATTCTTATCCATTTAGTATCAAAGACATTGATTGCAATATATTTTAAGATCCTAAACTTGACAATGTTTTTATATCTGTATTAATAGGTAGATTCTTTAACCTAGGTATTCCAAGTCCATAGTATATTTTTCATAACTTATATATAAAAAGTCAGGTGAGTTACATTAATATAAAGTGTGTACTCACTAGAGTAATTAACAGAGGAATACCTCAAGGCTGTGTGCTTAGTCTATTATTTGTTTTACTTATATCATATAAAAACATAACTGCCTACTCAAAACAAATGCGCATGGTTAGCAAATGATATGTTATACCTCACATAAAGATTACAACACAGTGCACAGGCATATGAAAGAAGCCATGATAGGGCTGGTTGTCCATTTTGAACTATTACAATGGAAAATAGTTCTAAGAAATGTTTTGTAAAAATGTTCAAAACTGAGCTGCAATTATTTACTGGGTTGAGATAGAAAGCTCCAGTTTCCACTGTTCTTCTTCTTTTACAATCATCTTTCAAAAAAGGTGTCTCTTAATAGGTTTTTACATTTAATTGTTTTGAGCCGGCCAACTCCCCCCCCCCCACCAAATTCCCATTTTGGAGAAATATGAAAAGTTGAAATAGTGACTACTAAAAGTTCACTTCAATTTCCTAGAAAGTGTTCCATGTTAAATCCTTCCATCTTTATCCATAAAAGAAATATACAGAGTGCATCCATACTTTTAACTCTCACCAATTAGGTCATAAGGATCGTTTATTGTAGCATAGCTTTCATGTAATTTTATAGTAAACTACGTAGATGTTTTCAGACACAATTGCACTGACACCAATACTTTCATATATTCAAGCGACTCGTCATGAATTCATCACTATAGTACTCAGTGGGCTGCAACAGTAGAGGTAACGGTGCCAGAATAGCTTACGTCATTTATTATTATTTATTATTATTTATTTAGTAAAACATGTTAATACAAAGGAACAAACACGTCCTATGACAACAAAGAAAGTCTTCTTGCAGGTTTTCAGGGCCGAATATTACCATGTCTGAAACTGTTATCGAAGCAACCTGACTGGATATCATTTAAGTTAACTGAATAATGAAAAATTACATTATACAATATCAATCGATTGAAGTAATAATCTGTACCACAGCATTCTTAGACTTTCCTCAATCAGATAGTTGCGAAACGTAACAATGAGCTGTATCTCAGCATTGAGGTAAGAATGTCTGACTACAGCTTCCAAAGTTATTCTAAAACTTTCACCATCACAAAAACACTAACAATTTTAGTTTTAACTTTTATAAAGATACTGCAAGTAATTTTGGGGATTAGGACGTTTATAAATAAGGTTAGAGTTGGTGTTTTATTTGTTCTAATATATGACGATAGCCAAAGTATTGTTAAAAATGCAAATTTTTTTAACATAACATTATATAAAATGTATAAAACTAATGTATTTATACTAAAAATGCCAATAATTGTTTCCTACTGTAAATTAAATATATCAGGGAAAATCGTAATATCCATATGAAAATCGTAATTTGACTATAAAAGAGCTACTTCAGCTAATTTCACATATTCGGGTGGTTTATCTTATTTGAATGTAATATTTACGAATAATGACGGTTAATTCATTATTGACTCTTCTTTTAACCCGGTGCGCTTGGATAATTCCTAACTCACACTCTGTATCTGCGAGCATCTCGACCTCTGAAAATTTCTCGCTCAATGTGTACTTACCTCTACGAAGTATAATCTAATAGATGGTACAAACACATTGCATTAAAATTAGTATTGAGAATCGAATAAACTTTTGAATAATCAGGTACTAGGTTTCAGTTTTGATCGTCGAGCCTCTGCAAGTTGGACTCTCCTCAATCAGATAGTTTAAAAGTTGCGAAACGTAATAATGAGCTGTATCTCAGCATTCAGGTAAGAATGACTGACTACAGCTTCAAAAATTATTCTAAAACCTCCAACATCACCAAAACACTAAAACTTTTATTGTTAGCTTTTATACAGGTACTGCAAGTACTTGTAGGAATGAGAATGTTTATAAAAAAGGTTAGAGTTGATGTTTTATTTGTAATAATATATGACGATAGCCAAAGTATTGTTACAAATGCTAATTTTTAAACACAATTTTATGTTATAAAACTTATATATTTATACTTAAAATACCAAAATACCAATAATTATTTCCTACTGAGAACCAGAGTACAACACCAGCGCACCTAACTGTCACAGTCCAAACTAACTCAGCCAGTAACCTGGTGTGTTTATTAATTTGCAGTCCAGTAATTTAAATTAAACTGAACTTAAGATAACAGCCTTGAACTGTTAGGTATTTATATTTAATGCACTTTTGTTGTAGTTTTCTCAAGAAAAGGTTTTTTCCTTTTAATAATAAGAAATTCAATTAAAGTTAACCTCTTTTTTCAATAATTGTACGAAAAAACAAATGTAATTTCTTTGTTTTTAACTCAAATAAAATAAAATATATAATTTAATTCTAAATAAAATATACTTATATCTATTATAAACGAGGCTTATATAAACTTAACTTAAAACTTTCTAAAATATTCTTAGTACCACTTGGGTCACAATCTGCTACTGTTAATTCAAATTCAAGGTACAAAAAGTAATTTTAACTACATTTCACTGAAAACATTTACTAAAAACTGTATATCTTGGTGTTTAAAAATTATTGTTTATGAAATGTTTCTTACAACTAACTTTTAAATTGTATTAAAATTGAATACTTTACTTGGAACAATACTTGCAACGACATGTACTATCTTGTAAACTTGCGTTAACTGTTAAATGAATTTCGTTCTTATTATTTCCCTTTTATATCAAAATAATACAATAATCCCTGTAAATGAAAGCTAACGTTAGTTGAGAACGAATTTCCTGTATAAAAATTACTAAAGAGTCACTAAGCAGACATTGAACATATAGATTGCTGGACAAAAGTCTGTCTGTCAAATTTAAAAAATATGAAACGGTAAATAATTTATTTAATTCCCAAGACTTATTTCTATACGTTTTTTTACCATCTGTTAGAATATACTTCATAAGTATAATACATATAGAGCGAGAAATTGTCAGAGGTTGAGATCCTCGCAGACACAGAATGTGAGTTAGGAATTATCCAAGCGCACCGGGTTAAAAGAAGAGTCAATAATTAACTAGTACTTACTTCATTCGTAAAGATTACATTTGACTCAGATAAATACCCGAATATGTTAAATTAGCGTAAGTAGCTCTGTATAGTCGTATAACAATTTTTATACGGGAAATTTGTTCTCTACTAATGTTAGCTTTCTTTTACAGGGATTATTGTATTATTTTGATACAAAGGGGAAATAAGAAGGTTTAAATTTACTTATAAATAACTCAAGATTTCAAGAAAGTACACGTCATGCAAGTATTGTTCTAAGTATAGTATTCAATTATTTTAGTAATTTAATAGTTACTTGAAAGTACCATTTAGTAAAAATATTGTATACATCAAGATATAAAGTATGTACTTTATAAATATTTTTAGGTGAAACATAGTTGTTACTGTTTAAATTTTGAGTCTAAACCAACAGTAATAGGTTGTAACCCAAATACTAAAAGTCTTCAGGAACGTTTTAATTCAGTTTAATTGAGCCCCGTTCATAATAGAGAAAGTTACATTTGATTTTGAATTAGTTTTGAAATCTTTGAATATATTTGATTTTAATAAGAAAGTTAAATTTTTAGTTCCATTTTATTTTTGAAACAATAAGTTAACTTTATTTGCTTTATTTTTATTGAAAGAACATGTCTATTAGTTATTATTTATATTGTTTTCCTGTTCATAAATTAATTAATTTGTATTGCTCTTTATTAAAATTTCGGTTATAAATAGCAAATGTGCAATATAATAAACATGTGTTTTAACATTCTGATAATTTACTTTATTACAACAGAAGAAATGGCAGTACAGCAATGAACTTTGGTTTACCGTAGGTATAATAAAATAATCACTATTTAACACTATAACACAGCCTATTGTAATGCTTGAGAGGCAGTTTTTTACTGATAAATTCATATGTAGTTCAGTCACTTACCTTCGATTAAAATGTACTGTATATGTCTTACAATAAACTACTGAACTATATGCTTTGAGGCATGATAATCCAATAGTACACAAAATGTAACATTTTAAGCTATTCTCATTTCCTTTATTTATGGATCCTATCCAGGTTGTCTAGGAGTTAATAGAAGAAGATATATAATTTGTGAATTATAAACTACAGCGATTTTATGAGCCCTAGGTTTCTTTTATTGTTTTTGGTTTGTAATTGTTTTATATCTACAGAATATTTTTGATTAAACGTGTTTCTGAGCGGTAGATTTGCTTCTAGTGCTGCTTAATTACATCTGGTGTTTTTTGTAAGTTTGTGTGTATTAGTCAGTAGGTATTTGCAATGTCCTGTCGTAAACGTATGCAACGTACAACTGAGGTGATAATGCAAATATACGAGAGTGATTAGCCTTTTAAGGTCGTACATCGGATACCGATGAATTTCTCCTTGACCTTTAAAGCAATAAGGTCCGTGTCATGGGAGCTCTTTCAGTTTAGCAACATTTTATACCAAACCACTATAATACTGTTATGTCCTTATACTCTTTAAAAAACTCTTAGAAAACAAAATTAGTTCTTATACGTTACTTACTTGTGATTGTAGCACCTCATCTGTGAGTTGAAATGCACCATGCAATTGTATGCAAGTTTTGTTACAACGATCTAGCCTGTGAGAACAACACACGGGTATTCGGTCTAAGCCATCATGTAGGTTTTAATTAAGGTCTGTATTCTGTTGAATTTCTAAATACTCTCCTTTCTTGTATTACCTTTCTACTCGGTTATCAACATTAGAAAAATAAAAAAAAATAGTCTTTAACATCATAACACATTTAGTCTACGAAGAAGAAACTTAAATTAGTAAAGTTCTTCACTCAAAGTAATAAAAAAGAGAAATCAAGTCTATTTTTATTAAAATAAAACCATTTTTTCCGACACGACTGCACTGACCTCAATACTGTCATATATCCATGCGCTTATCACGAAACAATCAACATAGTAAATTCTGTAAAGACCAAAATACGAAGTAACAGTGTCAAAACTGCTGAAAGACCTTCCCTTATATAGAGGTTTATAGGGCAAAATATTACCAGTTCAGGAACTATTATTATCCAGACAAGCTCATCGGTTAACATTTAATTAATAATTAACTATGTGTTTCTTTATAATGCTAAGTATATGAACTCATTAACATGTTCAAACTGTACCTACGTAAAAATGAAAAATGAAATGAAAAATACCTACGTATGGATTATACGTAAGGTAACAATTCCGTATAATCCGTAATTCTCATGATGAAGCAATTTTTTCAGTTTTTGAAAAAATTTTATAAAGTTATTACTCGTAATTCTGGGAACAGGGACGTTTGTAAGTAAAGGTAGAGATGTAGTCTTTTTGTGTTTATATTTTACAAAAAAACAAACTAATCTTACAAAAAATGTTCAGTACTAACACAAGTGAACAGTAACCACGCATTCTAACAATTCTAGACTAAACCAACTCATCCAGTAACCTGGTGGACTAGAACTGAACTAGCTACACTCTTCGCCTGGTGGCCATTGACAGAAGTTATTTTTTCACTAAATCATAATATTTGTTAGTTGTAATCCAATTTAATATAATATATTACTGATATCATATCGTGATTTTTTAACCTTGTGTATTGGACTAGCTGTAATGTAACATTCTTCCTTTATCTGTTGGTTACTGTGAATTACTGTGTTTTAATAATACATTAAGTTAATACATAAATATACATAATCAAATCCAGATCGTTTCCAACTTGTCTTAGAGTCTCGCCATCAACCCTTTCTGAATTAATACTAATCTACTAGTGATGGAAATAAGCGTAAATACGATTCAGGTAAAAATAGTCAATGTAAAATTCAGGTCAATATTAAACATTTATCACAATTTAAACAGAAGTTTGTTTAAGAACTTTACTAATCCTTTCACTATAGAAAGAATAATAAAAAAAGAATAAAAATTTAGAATGGACTCAAGTAGTGAATTCAAGACTAGGTACTCGCTTAAATAATCTAGTTACTGATCCTAATGACTAGTAAATAGCCTCTCAGAGTTATGACATCTGAGCGGATTAGATGTGACCTTCCAACCTAAGTGAATCATCACCTAGGGGTGTGGTACTGTTTACATAACGTAGTGTTTTACTTCTCAAAGAGGACATAACATGGTACGTTACTATATGTGGCTATGTTAAAGGCGTTATATGTTATTACAATTGGAGTATAGTTCAACTGTTATTATATCTTGAAAAGTATTTTTTTAGTGTTGAATAAACAACTGTCTAAGCCATGTATTTTTATAAAATGTAACAAACAAAACAATGTAACATTTACTATTTTTAAAGTAAAAACGTGTCTAACACCTTGTGACACAAAATAATATGTACATCGCCATTGTACTCTTAGTTGTAGAGATAATTCAAATACCATACACATGATTGTATTAACGTTGACATTAGATTTTAGATTGTACCATAGTATAGCTATATTTTTGTTTTAAACGAAATATAGGTATTTAATATGATAGAAAACAGTATTACATAAAATATTACTAAATATTAATAAAACAATACTCTCCTCTTTTGGACAAAAAGTAAACCGTATTGAAAAAGTATTTGTTTAATAACATTTAGTACTATTTAAAACTTTTTCCAACTGCTCCAAGTGCCTTCAATATTATTTAAGTTATATTTTTTAACCATACAAAACAAAACTCTGTGCAAAATTATAGCCAATCTCAATGGTATCCCTACATGAATTAATGACGTCAAACTACATTCATTTATTAGAAAGTCATAGGTGGTTTAGTTCCAACTAAAATAGTACATGAATGTTCATATATTCATCAAGCCAAAATCAGAATGCTAAAAATGCGTTTTTAATGTGTTTTTGTTTTAATTTTTCTTGTAATGAAACGCTATTTGATTTTTACCTTTAGTTCCAGTTTTCATCTCCCACTACAAACGAAACACTTTGGATTTTGAAGCAGTAAGATATTTTATCTTGTAGCTATTTGAAATATTGTTTCATGTTTAAAAATACGTTTTGGCATAAAAAAATGCATGTTCAATTATAGGCGATGTCATTATTCACTATGCAAATGACTAAAATTATAAAATCTGATCAGGTGGAACTCAAGCCTTTTTACACAGACATCTTAATTAGTTTTAACAAGGAACAAAGGCAGAATATGGAGACTTCCTATTATACAACCATGTAAGGTGGTTGAGTGCAGGAAAGTGCACGGAACGATTGTTTGCTATAAGAAAAGACATTCCTGCATTCCTAAACAAATATGTGCCATCTGACACAACTGAACTTGAAAATAAGATCCAGAATTTTTGTTAAATTAACTTTTATAACAGACTGGACCAATCATATTAACATTTTGAACTTAAGTCTACAAGAAAGAATCAAACAAACCTATCAGATTTTCTAAGCATCATGAATGGATCTCTCAGTAAGTTAAAGTGTTCAAACAAACCTTGGACAACAGGAACTTTATACTATTTCGTTTTTTTTTTTCATTCAGATAAAGAATAAAAAATAAGTTTTCAACTGTAGTTCTAAATTCCAAGAAATAATTGACGATATCAATACAAGATTCTTCGAAATTGAAAACCTTAAAAGTAGTTTACTGCTTTATTATAATCCTCTTTTAGCTAGAATTGAAGACCAACCACCTGGACTACAACATGTTTCAAATGACAAGACAGGAAAGAGCTCATGATTATTCAAATTAATTCCAAAAGAGAGATTACCAACATTTAGAGATGTTGGACTAAAAATGTCATTAATGTTTGGCATTACCTATTTATGTGAAAGTGTATTCTCATCGATGAAGTTTATAAAAAAAACCAATATAAAAGCAAGCTTTCTGATGCGTCTCTACTTCAACTCATGAGGTTGGCTACAAAACAATTAGAGGTGGATATTCGCTTTTTGGAGGTAGAAGCTGATCGGCCACAATAATCACTCTGAAAAATTATATATATATATATATATATATATATAATATATATATATAATATATATATATATAATATATATATAATATATATATATATATATATATATATATATATATATATATATATTGATTCCCATTGACATATAAATATTTACTGGAAAATTATTTTATCTGAGTACTTTTCAATTGTGTAAAATGAACCCTTGGATCACCAAAAATAATATTTTACCAGTTGCTTTATTTATAATTTTATATATCTATTATAGCTGTTTTTGATTTGGAGTTTTACAATAAGGCCATCAATTAAGTTCAAGTTTTAATTTTTGGCCCTCGAGCGTCTGTAAATAGGATGCTCATGAAGTATATAGTCCAATAGAGAGCGAAATGTAAGAATAAGCTGTATCTCAACATTCAAGTAAGAATAACAGACTACAGCTTCCAAAATCTACAAATCTTCAATTCGAATGTCAAAGAACTCACCAATACAGTAAATGTTAACTTTTATATACATTCTACTAGTAATTTTGGGGATGGGAATGTTACGAAATAAGGTTAAGGTTATGGTTCTATATGTTCTAATATATTATGAAGTATTTTTCAAAGTTCTAAACTTTTAAATAAAATATACGGTTAAAAATGTATTAAACTTTTATAGTTATATTTAAAATACCAATAATTGTGTCATACTGATAACCAGTGAACAACATCAGCGCACCTACCCGTCACAGTTTAAACTAACACAGCCAGTAACCTGGTGGACAAGAACTGAACTAGCAATACTGTTCGCGTGGTAGCGAATGGCGGAAGTTATTCATACCCATTGTGAGTTCAGTTGTCAGTGTTTTCATTGTTGCAAAGGACTTGTTCGAGTGCCTGGAACATTGTCAAGAAGTTGAAATGTAAAAATTACGATGCCAACAATGAAACATTTATAAACAACAAAGGGACACTGTGTGAAGCATTTGCAAACTACATTGTACCTATTCATGTACCTCATGTTAATGAATTGAAAAAAAAAACACTTATACTATTACAGGCCCATAATAACCACTCAAAATGATATTACTATAAAGTAATTAATTTTAGCTATTGGTAATAAATACCACCCCTAATCTTTCATAGGATATCATATTAAATGTTTATTCACCAATGGAATCCTTCCTGGAAGCTTTTTATAAAATTAAATAGGAAGTATGGACATCCACATTGTAATAATCATAATAATTACTCCAAATAAATCTATTAATGAAATATTCTGAATAGACTACAGGCCAATCATTATAATTTCATTCTGTACTAAAATAATGAACGCAATTATCAAAATTAGATTACAACGCCTAATAGACAAATGTGACTTTTATACCAAACATAATATTTGAAATCTTTCAATTTAATTAAAAAAACTGTTTTTTAATGGACACTTGGACATATATACATAACTGGGCACGAAACTGTAGACAGAATAGCAAAATAGGCAATTACAGATGTATATCACTTTTAGTATATTCAGTTTCAAAATGCATGAGGTATAAAAATTATTAAATTTAAGGATGGGAGATAACCAAAATTCTCAGTAAAGGATTTAGACATGTCAAAATAAATATCAACGTACATACGTAAGTATGTGTGTAAAATATAATTAGATCATAGTAACACGCTAAAACATTTTTTAAGTCCTGCAATGTTTTTTTCATAAACAAAAATTTTTTTAACTAGGAAAACGTACAAAAACACCCATAGGAAATTTTGTGATAAGTTAAAATCCAACGATTATCACATTTACAAAGAACTAAATAGTTTTCTAATTGCAATAAGTATGTTAATTAAAGAAGAAACCCTTATATCATCATCATACACGTTACATATAGTCTATGTAATCTGGGAAAGATACTTCAACTGTGGCATACGTTTTAGGATAGAAAAGTGTATTGGATCCCTGGAGAGAAGCAATCCTAATCATAACTAGATATGCTTTCCACATATTAATTAAAATCCAGAATTTTAGATAATTCTAATCGATACTTAATTCACTTGTCGTGGGGAAGCGTTTATTATAGTACATGTCTTTTTATAGTAAACTACCCGTGATGAATACGAATTCATGTTATACAATTTTTATTCTTCGTTAATCCTGTAAACGAGCGTGACCAGTCTGTGCCGCTACCTTTGGGATATTTTATGATATTATTATAACTCAGGGTGTCTCAGGCTCTCCACGTGTTTATTTGGCCTTTTTGATGTACTTCAACATTGTAATAGAGATTGTTTTTAAAAATAAGTGCTTCTGTGAGGAACGAGGGAAATAAAACTAAAAAGTTTGTGTTTACGTACCTTGAAAATAAGCCGCAATATGTCTTTTGTAGTGAAGTACTGTTCGGTGAATCTATGAAACTATCGAAAACGCTATGTCACCTGGAAACTAAACTTCATGGACTCAAGGATAAACTTGTAGGCTTGTTTGTACAAATGGCAGACTGTGAAGAAACTATTAAAAAAATTACTATAATGAGTAAAACTGAGGAGCATTCTCCTCATGCTTTATGTTATTTAAGCGTCCAAAGTGCCATACCTCCTACAGTAGCAGAAGAATTGATACTTCCTGCTGCTGTTGATAAGTCCCAAGAAGCTTTAAAGCTAAAAATAATATTCAACTGTCAAATCACTCAGTAGCACGAACAATTCCCGATATCGCTAAACACTTTAAGGGACAAATCGAACAAAAGTCAGTTATTCAATACAAATCAACCAAATCGACTGACGTTGGTAGTAGTGTCGCAAATGTCGTGTTTCGTCCGATATGAAATGGGTGAAGCAATAGAAGAGAACATGCTTTTTTAGAAACCAATCCCTTGTCACATAACGGGAGAATCTGGATTATCTCTCTATAAAAGCTACTGAGCCCTTTAAAATGCGTCTTATTTTGAGATCTAATCTTCAGCTTGCAGATAACTTTGCTGACGAAGAGTGTGGTTAATACAACTTGCTTGTTTGGTTAATATGTTTCCCAAATAATTATTCAGAACACAACATTGCAAGGTAAAATAAAAATGTTACGTTTGAATGGTAAGTTCACCTTATTTCACATTCATTTAGAACTTCTTCGTCGCCGACATTCATTGGATCTTTCCCAACGATCCTGACACCCAGACCTCAGGTTCCAAATCTGTAACAGTATCAGATTCCAGTCGTTACACTAAGAGGAAGCACAATTAGAGCTTAACATAACATTTACATGAAATTTTACTTCGCTTTTTGACGAAATTTTCAAATTTTGCATCCGTAACTTTGCTGAAAGGGTGATATTCCTTGACATTAAAATTGTTTATCAATGATTTTGGGTTTTTGTAGTGATACAGGCTTTATTTTATCAACACAGGGATTCAATTAGGTTGTATTACTATTGCGAATACTTAGTAGTTAACGTTGTGATCTTTCACTTATTTGGCCTGCAGATGAACCTACGACCTCAAGTTCTGACTGAAGGAAGACACGATGTGCTAGGGATTGATTGATCATTGCAAAATGAATGAAATGTTGTCTTTCATAATCCAGATCTTTTTAATAGAACTTGCATACAATTTTGTGCATTTCGTTTCACAGATGAGTTATGGAATGGACGTTTAAATGCCACAATTACAAGTAAATGACTAACTAAAAGAAGTACAACAACAGAGAACCAAACATTCCTTAAATGTCGTTTACTAAACTAACAAGTTAATCTATTAAGCAACCATATGCAGGCAAACTAATTTTGTACGGTTCGAATGTTATAAAGAAATATAAGGTAACACAACATTAGGGTCTTTCGCGTCACATGCTAAACATAAAGATTCCATGAAGCGAATCTTACTGCTTACACTGAATATAAGAGAGGTCTCAAAAAAGCCAACTGCAGTACAAAATATAACTTTAAAAGATTGTTTGAGCTGTTTTTTTTTTTTTTTTTTTTTTTTTTTTTTTTGTATTTTAGGGTTCCTAAGAGATATTTTTAATTAGTAAGTTAAAAAACGACTCTTAAAAGTTTGGATGAGTTGTTAAATTTATCTTCAAATTTTCTTGTATGAGTTGTTCTAGTAAGTATTTGCTACTAAAGTAACATTAAACTAAAATCATGTAAAAAATATGACGTATTCGATAATATTGTTTTTTATTGAAACTTGACAGTGACGGATGAATTAGTGATCGACAATGGCTACCAGACGACCAGTAATGTCTAGTTCAGTTCCTGTCCACCAGGTTGTTGGCTGAAATAGTTTAGACTGAGACCGTTAGGTGCGCTGTTGTTGTTCTCCCTTCCTCATTTCTAAACACTTAATGGTATTTGAAATAAAAATACACATGTATAATACATTTTTTATTACACCATTGTATTTAGAAATAAAGGTTGTAGGCAAATATACGTTGTCTACGAGCGGCATCATATGTTGTTTACTGTTGCATTCTTCTTTTTAAAACTATTTAAGTAGTCTACACGTTCTATTTTAGTGAATTATTTAGTATAGCCTACTAACGCTACATCCTGTGTTCGCGTACAAAATCATATTTATTATTAAAAGTATTACCTTTTCTTACCTTAGAGTAAACTAGTCATATTTTCTTGTTGTGCATATTTTCTTATTACAACAAATTTGAAAACCATGTTGTACCTTAAATGATTTTAAACAACTAAATTCGAATTATGACAAATCTATAAAAATTTTTCATTAATTAAAAAATAACAAGCATGTAATTATTTGATACATTTATTCCGGTATTTTGTAAGGGTCATATTTAGAATGTTTCTATGGCATTTTTATTTTTTTTATTCTTTTTACTTCATTAAAGTAAAAATAAAAATATTTTGTTTACAATAAGATTTTTAAGCAAGAAAAAACCCATGTTAAAAATAAATAATAATAATAAATAATTTATTTCCCCATAATAACAAACTGAATATTACAAATAAATATTATTGCCAGTGCTTGGTAATAAATAATACTATTACATAACGTATTTACAATAGCAGTAAATAACAAATACAAAAACATGTTTTCTACTTACTTTATTTCAAATTTATGTACTTAGAGTAGTAAAATGTAAAAAGTAGGCTACATCGTTTTAGATTTCTCTTTCTTTTTTTAAACTAATAATTAGGCCAATAGATTTACAAAATAAGAGAAATTTAGGTACCCCATAAGAGGCTGTGCCTGTGTTGGGGATACTATATACAAAAAGGGTAAGAAATAAAAATAGCGGAATCGAGCAAGAATGAAATGATAAAAATGAGATTTATGCATGATGTACAATTCAAATATTAGGCTTTACACATGTAACATTAAATATTATATTATAAATAATTATTTTATAATGCTCTAACGTGTCTATTTAAATATTATTATAACTTAGCAGACAAGACTAACCATACACTAATGTATTATCTTAAACAAATACTCAATATCATTTTGACCGATCAACCATACTCTAATCTTTTTAGAAAATATATTTATGTTTCTACTATTTTTGACTATTTCTGGCAATAAATTATTTGTCCTCGGAGCTATAAAAAACATTTTGTAAAATCTGCTTTTTGTAAGTTCTCCAGTATATGTTTTACAAATATTTACTATGTTTTACAAATTATTATAAAGGGGCTTGCAACATGGCAAACTCTCTGGCATCACACTATAGCTCTTGGGTTTAATACAAAAATACACTAAATATACTGTTTATAGTGTATTTGACCGAAATTCATTGCAATGAAACACAATGAACAAGAATTATAGGGATAAAAAATAACCAAGATAGTGATATTTACAAATTTTACATACTAGCTGATTGTACAAAGCTTTACTGTAGCATTACAATGTTTCATTCACCACAGCGATTAATAAAAATAACAACAATGATATTAACAATTTTCTCAAGCAATACTTGATCTTCCGAATATTTTTTTAAGTATCTGTCACTTCGAATTCAAAAGAAACATGTTCTAGTACAAACAGTGAGATTGTTGCGCTCGGACTGCATACGGACATGTGTGGCCTCACGGTAAACCGAGCCGAGCCCGCACCGACAATCGGCCGACTCACGTGTCGGGCACGGTGCGGTTGTGTGTGTCCCAACCTTAACCGAGCCGAGCCCGCACCGACAATCGGCCGACTCACGTGTCGGGCACGGTGCGGTTATGTGTGTCCCAACCTTTAATCAGCCATTTTGAGTGCCTCAATCGTGTTCTTACCAAAGTCTGTGATACCTAACCCTTTTAAAACTTGAATCTTACCTGTGTTTCCCTCATTAGAAGTAACAATGACATCATATACACCTAGTTCAAGAGTATTCCGCCCAACAAAAACATTTTTGGGTACCCAACTCCAGACAACGTTATTAAAACTTTCATTAACGTTTTGGATTTTGCCATGAAGACATTGTCTTAGAAGATCACGATGTACCAAGTCTTTATAATTAGGCCTAATTGCCTCCGTCACAGCTTTGGGTATTAGGTTGTGTTTGTAAACCTTTCTTTCAGCAACAGCCTTATTATATTTGCTCCAGGTATCAGGAGCCTTTGGGCAAAGAATGTGGTTTGGTTCTTCATCTGTGGATAGGCTGTGGCAGTAGATTGCCTAAACTGCTCTCCTCATTTTTTCAGATCATCGACATTTCCCCTAATTGCATTACCAAAGTACTGCTGAAACTTGTCAATGACAGTATCAATTAGCCTTCCAGCACTTGTTATTGTTTTTCCATTGGGTAACAACGTTCCACCTAACTATTGTTTTAGCCTGTTTGTTGTATGTCAACTACAGTGATGCCAACACAACTAACAGAAAAAACTCAATGTATTGTTTAATCTCACTTTTACTGAACTATAAATAATATCCATTTACAATTTATACGCTATAAAGAAAAATTTTGTAAATTTTACAAATAATATCACTGGTCCATTGGGTGTGTTATTTAATTAAACATAGTTTTAAGATTCTATTCAATTAATACAACCATGAATATGTAAATATGTGTTCCAGAAACAAGTATTTCCAGTGAAACAAATTAGTTTTTTAAAGGGAGAGTGGAATTTTATATGTAAAAAGAATATATCACAACTGAAAATAGAAAAAAAGTAGTAGCGGTAAGTAGGCCTATGATGTATTTGCAGCTTAAAAGTGTACCTAAAACAGGTAGTTAACATGGTCGAGATAGGCGCTGACAGGTCACCTCAAATCTTCTGAGGGTAAATCACCTGTAAAAACCATATCAATATCAGCAGTAAGTATCAATTCTGTCATATTCTGTGAGTTTTGATGTTTTGGGAATTTGTAATGCTACGTTACATGAAGCATGAAGAGTATATTGGTTAGTATTACTCTTTGTACCGAAATTCTTATTTGATTCTTCAGAGCCTGAAACTATTGTTAAATAAAGATTTCTGGTTTGTCCTTGAGGCCAAAATGTTTGTAATCCAGATAACGTAACATTTTCTGTGGTTTCATTGAGTCAGCGAACAGTACTTCACCATAGAAACTATTTTGTGGCTTATTTCCAAGGGATCTAAACCCTATTTTTAAATAATACTTATTTCATTTTTTTTATATAGTTTCATCTGTCTCTTTACTCGCAGAAGCATTTATTTCTAAGAGTGTATCCATTACAACGTTGAACTAACTCCAAACAGCAAAATATACACGTGAAGAGAGTGAAACTTACAGGTTAGATCGTGCAGAGACAAGTCCAAATCATCGGCACCCTTAGTTATCTAAGTACACATAACGTAGCACTAGTGATAAGGGTTGATTCAATGTGAATGTTGGATTTATCACCAATTCACCTTTTTCTTAGAGCAGCGCCTGGAATCTGACGATGCAACATTTTGACTACTGGAATGTCTGAAGAGATCCTAACAAATTAGGTGACTAATAAACTCAAAATGAACTCTTTAGATCGTTTCGACATTAAAGACACTTAAACTGTAATATATAGTGTAATCTAGTTGAAAATGTTAATAATTTTATTAAAAGTAATAATTTTTCCCAATTATTTTGCGAGGGAGAGTACCGTGAAATTAATCTTCATTATTTACAAAATACGATTCGAGGCTAGTTTATTTTGTGGTGTTGATCGCCTCGCCACTGCCCCCTGGATCATAGGTTCAAAGAGGTTCTTTCAGAACCACTCGTGTAGATAATCTAGACTGCATAATAATATAATATAATAATAATATATAATTACGTGTGTAAGTTATAAACAATTCAATAATGACATAGGCCATATTAATTGTGGTTCATAATTATTTATGAGTTTTCCTGTTTGGTCGATCTTATTCTAGTTTGTGTATTATTTATGCAATTTCTTAATTATGTATGAGATTTTCTATATACTCATATTTTAATTTAAAACATATGATTGTTATTTAGGACTGTTTATATTTTTACATCAATTGGTAGTCTAGGATTCGAGATGCGAATATTAGGTAACTATGTTTATATTCTTCGATATAAAAAACCGGGTCCGCTTATCGTAGGCTACCATACCCTCAGTATTCAGGTAAGAATAGCTGACTACAGCTTTCAAACGATATATTCAAAACATTGATAGTATACAAGTGTCGTAGGCCGTCATTTATTTATAAGCACACTGCAAGTAAATCTGGGCACGGGAAAAGTTTAAAATAGATTTACAAAATTTTTCTTTTTGTATTTTATATTTATAACAAATTAAATATTTGCTAACATTATTTGTAAGACAGTAAATACCGATTAATTTGTATTTGAACGTAAAATCAGTAAGGTCTATTTTATTGGTCTATTTCTGTTTATCATAATGTGATGTGGAAACCACTGAACTGTTGTGATGCCTTATATTCTTTATAAAATTCTAATAGTACAATGTTAGTTCTTTTAATTTGTCAGTTACTTGTGATTGTGGCACCTCACCTATGAATTAAGTGCACCAAAGTGCATGAAAGTGTTGTTTCAAAGACTTAGGTTATGGAAACAACACAACTCACTTTTCAATTTTCCTCTGAAAGCGGGTAATCAGTTTAAGCCATTATGTGGATTTTAATTAAGATCTTTATTCTGTTGTGTTACTGAACACTCTCCTTTCTTGTATTCCCGTTCTTTCCAGTATCAACGTTATAAAAATAACATAAAAACCTTTACTGACATTACACATTTAGTCTTCAACAAAAATATCGAAATTAGTAAAATGCGGCTATTCATCAACACAGTCAACTCAGTGGGAATCAAATGAAGAGGTAACATTGAAAGCTTCTCTCATTTAGAACCATTTAAGGCATATTATTACCAGTTCTAAAACTGATATCATCCAAGAAAAAATTTCTCTGAAAAAAAAGTGCTCTGAATGACGTTAAATAGTACATTAAATAAAAAGACAACGAGCTATATATCAGCATTCAGTTAACAATAACTGACAAACAACTTCCAAAATAATAAATGGATAAAATACTAGAGTTTCAGGGTAATATCAAAAGTACTTTGAATGTTACCGAATATAAACTTATTCTAAGTAATTCTGGGGAATGGAGCGTTTGTAAATAAGATTATGAAATTTTCCGTTTTTTTTTTTATATTTTATAATGAATAAATTATTCCTGCAAATACTTAATTGTCCAAACTATTTTATGTTTAAATATATAAAAACAATGTGTGATTTTATTTTAAATGTTCGGTTTATTTTAAATGTTTTTAATATAATTGTTCAGTATTAAGAAAGAGACAATAACAACAACGCATTCTAACAATTCCAGTCTCAACCAACTCTGAGAGTAATCTGGTGGCCAATTTCAGAACTTATTATTTTACTAAATCATACTATTTGTTGATTGTGACTGTGTTTAATATTACTGATAATACGTCATGGTTCCTTAACCCTGTGTATGGGCGAGTTATAATGTAATATTCTTCCTTTGTCAGTTTACTGTGAATTACTTTTAATAATACATGTATAGATTACATTTAAATAACATATCTAGGTTGGACCCGACTTGTCAGATAATACTTAATAGTCTAAATAATACTAATTTAGAAGCTACTAGTGATGAAAATAAGCGTAAACACGATTCTAGTTGTAATAAAAATCAGTTCAGTATACAAAACTTACCACAAGTTAAACAGAAATTTGTTTAAAGATTTAAGAAAAAGTTTTCTTCTGAGGTTTTATTAAGGCAGTTGGAACTGTATCATAATGCAGGAAAACACACCATTTAATCGATTTTCTTCTAAAGTACTAAAAATGAGCTGCATCTCAGCATTCAGATAAGAATGACCGAGTACAGCTTCCAAAATTTGTTCTAGACATTAAAGAAGCATTTAGAACGTCTCCAAATTGGATGTTGGTATTTAATCTTTTATAAACATCTTACAAGTAATCCTGTGGACGAGACTGTTTTTAAATAACGTCACAGCCTTGTTTGTTTTGTTTTCATATTTTACAACAACAAAAATTATTCTTATAAATAGAAAATTTTTAAACGCAGTATCTTGTTAAACATTGTATAATACTATCTTATTTTAATTTTAATCACCAACTAATCTTTTCATACTAAGAAAGAGAGAACAACACAGCGCTTCCGACCGTTCACAATCCAAATTAACTCAGTCAGTACTCTGGTGGAGAAGAGCTGAACTAGCAATAAAGGTCGCCTGGTGGCTAATGGCAGAAGGTATTCCTTTATCAACATTTAATATAAGGATCAATGTACATTGTTTGACTACAGGCTGACGATTATACAAAGCTCTCTGACATCGGCCCGGCACAATGAATAAGCTTTATCCGTGGACATACAAAAAGTGTAACTTGACTATGATAATGAAATTAAAAAGTTTTCCAATACCTATATCATAGAATTAACTCAAGTAGTGCATTCATGACTTTCCGGGAAAATAATTAAGATACCTATCCTAATGACTGGTGAATAAACTATCATTATTCTTATGCACACTGTAAATCTGACATTCAAACTCCGCTACAGTGACATAACAAACACTGTGGTTCTACTGTCGACTATGTCAACAGTCTGATACTTGTCGATGTCTTTTTCAGTAACTTTTGTGGGAGGGGGCTGACAATTTATATTGTGAGAAACTGGGGAACGGTGATAAATTCACTTTGAGGTCTCATGGATAATAATGGTTGCGGTTATATTATAGTGAACGTGATAGATGTATTTAAGTGCATCTTGTGTTGTACTGAGATTTATAGTTCTTATTAATTTATTTTAAAGTGTTGCTCGTAAGGAGATTTAATCGTCTATCTTACATGGCATGTTTGAAACATACTGTATTTAATTTGTTATAAAACCAGTAAAATAAAGTTACGATTTAACAAAGAATTTGATAATTAAACAATATACATTTTTAAGAGATTACTTAAAAAGTGACTAATTATGTTATAAATACGCCTGGCTGGAGTCAAAATGTCAGTTAAAAGTCTCTATACGTTGAACGTGAAATTTCAAAAATAATGTATAATAATACTGAAAAATGTAATCATATAATGTATTATGTTAGTGATCTATTGTTATTAGTTAGTAGTGCTGTAGGGTTCACTTAATATGGTTAGTTACAAGTAGAGCTTATTAAAACTAATATACGAACCATATAGTTAATTAAAATTAACAATTACCTTCAATTATTACCTATTTTTCAATATTATGTAAAACAGTGAGACTCTGTTTTAAAAAGAGAGTTTGTCACGCGTTTTTAGAGTTTGAATATTAACAGGCGAGGATATTTCTCAAATAAATAAAAGTAATATTTTAAATTGTCCATATCGTTGTTCTTTGTGATGTTCTCCTGTTTAGAAATACTTTTATTGATGTTTATTAAAAATATCGTTTACGAAAAAAATTGCAAACAATTACAGTTTCTCTTATAAATGAATTGCAGCTAATCTTTATTAAATTAAGTTTTCATATTTCTATAAGTGTCAAATTTGTAGGTAAATTTTACTCATAGACATTGGCTTACCTAGTAATACAGTTTTAAGCATTAAAGTATTATCGACTATGTCCAAGCACTGTAATAATCGTGATTTGAATATATTTATGTTTCATTTATATTTGTTCAATATATTTTAAAAAGGGGCGTTTAAATGGATTTTTTACAACTTAGAAAGACTATTTTATCTAAAAAGTGGAAGTAATATTAGAATTACGGTTTTACCTGAGTTAAAAACAATGTTTTTTTTAATTAATAACGGACAAATAATTTTTGTAAAGTAGAGTTAAAATAACATCTTAAATTATGAGTTATAACTCTCCTACATCTCGTCTCAATGCAAGGTTGATGTTTTTATTATGAAATTGAGAATATAAAGTAAACCGATAATTTTAAAATAGCGTATGATTCATTCGTTTTACTTAATTAGTACACTGTCTTGTAAATGACCATATAAAATAGATTTTTAGATTAATAAAAAACCCTAACTGATATTAAAGTTATAACACAAACACAATAAACGATATGATTGTATATGAATATGTGTGCGTGCGTGCGTGCGTGCGTGTTTGTGTGTGTGTGTGTGTGTGTGTGTGTGTGTGTGTGCGTGCGTGCGTGCGTGCGTGCGTGCGTGCGTGCGTGCGTGCGTGCGTGCGTGCGTGCGTGTGTGTGTGCGTGTGTGTGTGTGTGTGTGTGTGTGTGTGTGTGTGTGTGTGTGTGTGTGTGTGTGTGTGTGTGTGTGTGTGTGTGTGTGTGTGTGTGTGTGTGTGTGTGTGTGTGTGTGTGTGTGTGTATGAACTAAGGACCCGTTGCAGTTGCAGATGCAGGATTGACAGGAACATTTACGTTTGTGTCGAACTGTTCTCAAACAACACTAAAAGCTGTTTCTGGACAACCGCCCAAAATTTAAGACGAAAATTTTGTTTTTAAACGATGTAAATAAGTTTTGTACTTCGGAGATTTTGTGCTCATTAATATAGCCATTATCAGTATTGTGGTATTCGTGAATTTCCGTGACTACTTTGTGTATTGTTAGAAATAGTTTCTTGTTGAAGTAAGACCCTAGGTTAAACTATTCTTCATATTTCAAACACTCAGCATAATATTTACAAATTTGTCGTGATCATTAAGAAACATATTTCTCACACCCTTATAAATTTGTTTAAAAACTAATTTCTAAATAATTCGTAACCATTATCGAATTCTAGATTGTGTTTCTGACATGTCAGTGAGAATTCACGAACATAAAGTTTTAATAAGTTAACCTTATTAAAAGCATTTATAACACAAGAAATACAAAAAATCTAATACTTTACTCAATAAGGTCAATATCATTAACATCCAAGTGAACTTATCTCTGTGTTATAATATAGTTATCGCGATTGTAGGACTGTAGGTCCACGCCTAGTTTGATGAGGGTGGCTGACGTCACTTTTATGCAGGGTAGGACAGTTAGTCCACGCCGACACCTGTGGACTAACTGTCCTACTTTTCAAAACTGATCTGGCCGTGCATTATTTTTTCTACCTGCACTTATTCTTTATTCTGGTCAGTGATGCTTCCACTACATTCGCACAGCGTACTGCTAAAGCAGCAAATATTAACAACAGTTTACTCAAGCTATCACATATGAAGTGGATTACTAATAGGGATTATATCTTAACGAATTCCATATAGCATTATATTACTATCTGATTAATTTGGCATTGTCCTAATGAATCATAAACATCCACAGTAAGTTTGTATTAGTTATTCCTTATATTGGACCATCGTTTGTATAATACTGTATATACCAGTATACACGTTACTCGTAGTACACGTTAATTGAAATTGATGGTTTATTGTTTTATTAACATTGTTAATAGTTAAAATAACCATTTAGTTCATATCTAATATATCATTTTTAAAGTTGTACCAAATTAAGTTAAATAGATACGAAGACAAAATATTTTATTACCTTAAATAGTGGCTCTTGGCATATAATCCAAACAGTAAACAAAACATCTGCCTACACAGACATACTAACTTACATAATAGTGACCTTTTGCCGCTAACGATACGTTGTAAATATCACTCGAATAGGAATTCCATGAACTGCTAAAAAATTTGTCTAGTTTCATTCAAACTTCCAATTGCTATTCATCGCTATATCCCACTGCGAAAAAATTTAACGTTATTTCAAATAGTGATCTCGGTATTATATAAATGACTTGTTCTCTTTACCTGATTTTTTTGTGCATTCTTACGATATTTTAACCGTTGCCCTCCTAGTCGGAGCGAAAACGTATCCAATAAAGCAAAGACCACTATAATCGTTACAGACATTCTTAAGTTAGAAATGGCGTAACTAACCTGACTTTATTTTACGTATATAATTTCGTTTCATTCTTTTTGCAGCTGTCTTATGTAGTGTACTGAAAACTATTTTTCAGTGTAGCAGATATCATTTTTAGATCTCGAAACATCATTCAAGTGCTGCAGTGTGTACGACGATCCCTTGTCAACCCCTCGTCAAAAGAAACCCGTGAGTCGGACAGTGGGTCCCAGGCCGGGACCGTGGACCTACTGTCCACCCCTTAAGAAGTAGGTAAGAAATGCTTCCGGCAGTTTTATGACGTGGACCTACAGTCCGTTTACCATCGCATGTGTCAGTCCCTCCCCCCCCCACCACACACTAGAATGCTCCTTGCACATCAGACCGTGGATATATACCACTACAGAAATACAATATTTTTGTCAAATAATTTCTGATTATATAAAATATTAGCCACTCTGTACACGTTATTTACTGACACGAGTCACTTCATTTGCATTTAATTTTAATAATGGAATCTCGCCTTCAAGGAATTTGCCACTATTACTTGAGAACCGTGCAGCATCAAATGTGTGGTTCATAATTTTTGCTATTGGAAAAATCACTGATCAAGTTCTGTAGTACAGTTTAATTGTAAATCTCTAATTTGATTTTCTCAATAATTAATCCCTGTGACTTGACTTAATAATAGGAAAAGTTTAAAAACAGTTTTCACGAAACAACTGCCCAGAATTCAGTTTTATTTTAAAGAATATCAATATCAATTTGCTACACAGGATTTCGTCGCAATTGTTAATTTAGTTCTTGTCCACCAGGTGGCAGGCCTAGTTAGTTTGCCCTGACATCAGTAGAGGCGCTCTAGTAGTCGTACAGTCCGTCTAAAGTGAGTAATAATTAGTAATTAAATTAAAAATACAGAACTTTTATAAATAAATTAAAATGAGAAAATATTATAAATTGAAGATTAAAAAAAAATACAAATTGATTATTGTATGAAAGAAAAAAGAGCAGAGCAAGTAAATCAATTATGACTAAGACAAGCCCGTCCGTACATTTATTAGTAGCACATTTATAATTTAGGTTATCATTAAATTGTATCATATTGGGATCAGTTGTTAAATTGTATGAATGTTTATTTGAAGGCTGCATTTATTCATTTCTAAGTGAATATTTAATTGCAGCTCATGAATTGAAGAGCGTTATTTATGTAGGATATTGCCATAAACAATTATAAAACTATCAATACTAAAGAAACATTGTCTATTTTTTAATGTAACTATGTATAATTATGATATCATTTAAAAACCTAATACCTGTGGTTTTAACACCTAAACCTCGTAAATTATTTGTTGTTTAAAATACAAAGTATGCCCTCAGTATTAGGTTTATATTTTATTATGCAGTAAAATTTACTGTTTATTTATCCGTCTATGAAAATATTAATACTTGATTTTAATAAGTAAAGTTTGTTTTACTAATTTCCTTCCTCATTTAAAATACAGAACAAATATCATGATTGTTAAATTTAGTTCTAGTTATCAGTGAAAACATTTGGGACCACGTGATTGAAAACGTGCTTTTGACAACCACGTCTGTGCTTGCGTGCATGCATGTCTGTGTTTGACAAAGCCACATTTTTAGAGACTAGATATTATAAGGATATAAAAAAACAAAAGAAAGGTACATGAGGATAAAAGTACATAGTTGTAGAATTAAAATATATACTTTACACAACAGACTAGTAAACAAACACATGTTAGTTAGCATAAATACATAAAGACCTCATTGAAAATATAAATATTGGAGATATATCAATCCCAGTGTGAGTAGTATCCAATAAAATATAATTCGAACCAATATAATTCTGCAACGTTTAATAGATACACCTACAGAATTTATAAATCGTTTACCAATGTAATTTATTTAAATGGTAAATTCAATACACTGTAGATCAAATATTTGGCCTTATTTTGGAAACATGAAAACAAAATATGACATAAATTTAAATGATTCTGAAATTGAATATTTTTTGAACATAATTTAAAATCAGTTATCAATTTCACATTTTTTTAAAATTGTTAATATTTTATTACGAAAATTAACACACTCAATATGTTTAGATTTACATATTAAATTACTCTCCAAATTGTAAAAATTACTTACATTCTAAGCCAAGTGGGTTAGAATGTTTTATCCACAACACAAATGTGGCCAATGAAGCATCAGAATGTACTGTTAAACTAATATATTGAAGATAGCTTATGCGTTTTATGGGCTAATATATCTCAGCCAAATCCCATTGAGTGACATGCGCAATCACCGAACTCAGTGTTGCCAATGTAGAAATAAAGCGTCAAGCACAACTTCAAGTCAATAGACCACTTAGTTTTCTGTACAGACAGATAGATAGACAAACAGAAATAAATTTTTATTAAATAATAGGTCTCGCTAACGTGTGATCAATATAAACAGTACTTCATACCCCACGTATTATTTCGTGAATTTAATCTTAAAAGACCCAAATTCAAATTCATTTATATATTTATAAATATTTATGACATCAACTCCATGAACACGAAAGGCTGATCTCCCTTCACATTACAGACTTTAAAAATACCAATTTAACTCAAATGTTGGTTTAATTTTATCTATATCACTGGACAATTCATCTTTTTTCTATACCTAAAGACATTTGCAGAATTATACTAGACTTTTAATGGATTTCACAATATACTTTCTTATTGGAACCAAGGACGTACATTTTGGCATTTCCAGCACTACAATATGAAATTCAACTAAACGGTAGTTTATCAAACATATCTGTTGGTGCTTATTTAAATTATAATTCTAATAAAAGAGGCAATAAGAGGTATTTTAAGGACAATCATTTAAGAGATTTAGGTGTGAAAACCGCTTTTTTTTGTTTTTTAATTATGACTTTTATTTTACAACGTCATTGCAAACATTAATCAATTTCCCAATTGTATCATGAGCTGCAATTCAACATTCAGGGAAGAATGACTGAATGCAGCTTCCAAATAATCAAATAGGTAAGAATAACTGAATGAAAGGGAACTTCGGATGTTCCTGCCCCAAACGCCATCAGTTAGATATATAAACATACTAACTTTAAATCTGCAATTGAGATGTAGTTAAATTGATTTGATTTTATTCTCTATATTTATGTATTTCGAACTACATACAATATATAGTTTTATAGATACACATTTGTATACGTATTCATTTTATTTCATTTAAGGAAGTTTTGGATTTTTAATTTAAATACTGATAATTACTCACTTTAAAAGAGATGTACAGCTACAAGGGCGGCCCTAACGACGTTACTACAAACTAACTCGGCCTTCCATCTGGTAGACAAGAACAGAACCAGCAGTACTGTTGGCGTTCAACATTAAAAATGATTTGTATTTGTTGATAATAAACTGATTGTTTTAATCAATGTTATTATGTATGCATATTCGTTTGATGAAAACTGGTATTATATTATTTTTATTCTACAAAATAGAATCATATAACTAGTGCTATTTATCAAGATAAAAGAGTATTTAAAATTAAATGTTATTAACTAACTTAGTCAATGTTTATTTCTGTACTACAAACTTTGAATCGAACAAAGAACTGTTCTCACATAATAATAAATAAAATTTCTTTATTAAGAGCGTTGCTCAGCTGAATTGTTTTTCAGAAAAACTCATGTCTTATTAAATAACTTACAGATATAGGTACCATAACACTACAAGAAATATAATAAAACAAAAAATTAATGATAAAATCACGATTTAAACATTCATAAGGTACAATCCTTAAATAGCATTCCAACTTTTGTTTAAAGGCTTGAGAGTTACATTAATTTCAAGACACTCAAGGAGATTGTTGTAAAATACGGGATTAAAATAAGAAAAACTACTCCTGTCGAAGTCCCGTGTCAGCCAGAGAAAGTGTAACTCCCGATCATGACGGGTCCTCAGTTGAGCAACTCTTCCCTGTCTCTCGCTCAAGTACTGAGGGCCCTTGAGGGATAGAACCTTGTGGATCATGAAGCTTGTAAGTATCCTGTATATGGTCTCCATCGGGAGGATGTCGAGAGCATGCCGTTAGATAAGCACGTGATCGAAAGGGCCTGGTGAAATTCCAGGGAAAATTAAACGATGGCGCCTCAGAGAAAGTTTAAGAAGCTGTGGCTCAACAAAGGCCAGATACTCGGGGTACGACAGAGAAGAAAAATGTACCATCATCGTTCTCTGTCTTATCTATGTATAGACGCAATAATATAATGGAGTATTGACGGATCTGATATTGTAACGAAAGCTTTACCAACCAATCCACCAATATCATGTATTAAGATTGTAAAATATTGTACTCAGTCTGTATACAACTTTATTACTCTATGATTTTTTGTTGCCATCATGGTGACCTATAAGGCCAAAATAAAGATTTTCGTGAACGCTCAGCCAAATCACGGAGTGACATTCACCACTATGTAAACAGTGTTGTTCTTATAGAGATTAAACCAAGTTGAAATTGACGTTTAACGTTTATGAGTAAAAAATGAAATTTTACACTATGATGCCTCAATGGGAAGCTGCAGGTTTCAGAAATTGCCCTAAACTTAAGTAAAATATCTGGAGTTGTTGTGTACGCATGCTACATTTTATATATATAAATACATTTGCAGTTTTCCATTAGGTTTTAATGAGATTTTAAATAGAGCTTCTTATACTAATGACATACATTTTGACTTTTCAGCTCTAAATATTAAGTTCAACGATACAGTGTGTTATAAAATGTATGTGTTGCTGTAAATTAAAATATAAACTTATTATTCATGTCATTTTTTGCATTTAAGCGAAATATTTACGAGCTTTGGGTTTTAGAACCAGATGTTTTAGGTTTTCAAATTATGACTTATTGAACATAGTCATAGTCAACAACAAATAATTGCTTCATTAGTATTGCTATTTATATAATTACTTAAAAAAGATAACATACCAAATTAATACTTCTTTACTGAAATCATTTCTTCATAATGAGCCGCAATTCATAATTTAGGTTAAAATGGCTGAATGCAGCTTCCAAAATAATAAAGCGTTGTTGGATAAGCCTGTAAAAACAATAGTGATGAATAAGTATATAAGCATGCTAGAATTATGTCTGTGAACGGGAGTTTCAATAATTTGTTTTTAAGCTTTGTTTTAGTTTATTTTGTAGTATATGCAAAAATCACTTTTTTAAATAAAAGTTACCTACTATTATATATATTTTTTTAAGAAATGTTTGAACTTCAATGTCAAATTCAAATAATTAACCACGTTAAAAGAAATGTACAACTACTAGGGCACTACCGATCAGTCTAAGTATAAAATAACTCGTCCTTCTACCTGGTGGACAAGAACCGAACTAGGTTTAAAACCGATATATAAAATAATGAAATGTTACATAATTTGTTTTATAAAAAATATTTATTTGATTATATTTCTTTACTAATAACACATATAAACATGATGTGTGAATAATAAAGATAAACATGAATCTTGTATTAATTACTTAATGATTGAAAGTATTATAAAAACATGTTTTAACACCACCAGAAAAAACTACTAATCCACTAAGAGAATAAAAACATCAAATTAGTCTTCTTTGGAAGGTTGTAGGGCCGAAAGTTACCAGGTTATGAACTGTAATATATTATGGACAAACTTAAAATTAATTATGCATTCTTCAAAAATTAGACGCAAATTTAAAGATAAGCTGTACCTCAGCACGCAAATTTAAAGATAAGCTGTACCTCAGCAATCAGGTGAGATTGACTGATTACAGCTTCCAAATAATAAAATTCTTCACGCGTTTAGATTCCTACCTTATTTACATGCAAAGTACTCTTTTATAAACATATTCAAAGTAAATCTAGAGACGGGAATGGTTTTATAAATAAGTTTACAGTTCTGTTCGTTTCGTTTTCGTATTTTACAAGAAAGAAATTATTCTCACAAGTCCAAAGTTTATAAATACACTATAATGTTATGCATAGTATCAAAGTATTGTTTTTTAATTTTAAATAACAATAATCTCTTGGTACTTACAAGAGAGATCTACAGCAGCGCACCTACCAGGTACAATCTGAACTAACTCGGAAAGTAACCTGGTGGACAAATACTGAACTAGCATTACTGTTCACCTAGTGGCCATTGGCAGAAGTTATTATTTTATTGTAATATAATATTTGGATTAGTGCACAATTTTGTCACTAGAGGCTAACTATAATTAAAGGAAGTTTTCTGACACTGGACCGCAAAAATGGATAGCCTTAACCAGCCTAGAAAACAAATTAGAATCGGCTCCAGTTGTGCATTCACTTTCCGCACAAATAATTTTGTTAATCCAGTCCTAATGACTGGAAAACAACCTGTTCTTATTCTAAGACACACTCTTTAATTCCAACGAATTAGATGACACCTTCCAACCTAAAATTAAAATTATATTTGAAATCACTAGAACAATGTCAGCACGATGTGCTGGGAACTTGTTTCCAGTAAGAGATGAAATTATGACTGATAAGTTTAAGTGGTTAAAGGTTATTGTCAAATAAATATCTGGCTTCCAACTTAATAAATATCTAGAAGTGAATAACTGAAGTTAATATAATAGCTGGGTAAAATACAATTTTAATCTCAAATGTTTATTTTTAATATCAGACAAGTTCCACTGGTTGAAAGTTACATCATTGTGGTGCCCTGGTGTAAGAAAACTTTCTGTAATCTCAGCCCGTAGTCTTTCAACGTGTGTACTGGTCCTAATATTAAACTTTAATAAAATAATAATTTCTGCCAATGGCCACCAGGTGAACATTATTCAGTTCCAGTATTCCACTATGATTCATTTCTTGTCCACTAGAGCAAGTTAGTTTCATATTATATAGTTCAGTTTGTATTTATTTTAATATCACATTAACCGGAAGCTGTGGCTGTAGTCATTTTTACCTGAATGCTGAGATACAGCTCGTACTTGAATATTAAATCTATCTAATTGATGGTAAGTATATCTGGTAATATAATATAGTTCGTGACCTGTTTTAATGTTATGCCAGGCCCTGAAACCCTAGAAAGAGTTATTTGAGAGATTTTGGTGTCTTAATTTTGGTGACTTGTTCATTCCTGTTGTATTTCAATATTACTTTATAACTGATTATTAATAAGGACAGATTTTTTAACACTGTTATCTTTTCTTTTACGGTCCATAGAGTTTACTATAGTAACGAATTCATGACGAGCTGCTGGGATAAATGACAGTACTGAGGTCAGTACTTGTGTATTGTGTCTGTAATAATGTTCGTAATTTACTAAACATTACGAGATTTTTAAATGATTTTTGTAAAAAACATGATCTAACTGCAATTTTTGTTTATCATGGACTAAGTGTGTTATAAATTAAATCAATTTTATTTTTTTACTTTTTTATGTTAATGACCGGGTTCAACAGGAATACAAATTATTTTTTGGTATAATACTCTTTATTTTCTTTCTCATAAGTAAGTTAGTAGTCTAGTAAGTAATTAGACTCAACAGTTTGTTTCATAACCTAGGGCTTTGAAAAACACTTGTATGCACTTTGGTGCATCTCATTTCACAGAGAAAGTTACGAATTTGTATACTATCCAAAGTTGTCTCAATGGACTATTAATAAAAGTTCCATAATTCCGAGAAAATGATAAACTAAAAGAAACACGTTTGTACAGTTCGAATTTTATAAAGAATATAAGGCAGTAAAACAGAACAGTGGCTTTCGCGTACTTATTGAGCTGAACAGCAAGAGATTCCACTAAATGGACCTTACTGCTTTAAAGTTCAAGTACAAAGTTATTGGTATCTGATGTAATAACTTAAAAGGCGAATTACTCTCGTACATTTTCTTTAAAAAGTCAGTTGCAATAACATACTGTTACAACAAGGAATTATAAATAACATATCTACTAACTAATACGCACAAACATACAGAAAAAATAAATGTAATTGGCCATCAGGACCTAAGCCATAGTTTAAAAACATATTTTTTCACAAATATTCCATAGATAAGAGGCAATCAAACAAACCTAGCGATGATAAAATCACCAGCTGATTTAGAACAAATTCGCTGTGACGAGAATTTACCATAGCCTACTAAGTGAGAGGTTCCATTTATTCAGTGTTTGTGTTGTTGGCTATTCACTGAGAACCTCATTGTGGGCCATATATTGTCACAATAAAACTGCTCTAAATCAGCTATTTATTATTTCATTTTAATAGTTTTGTTCTCATTAGATTTGGTACTAAGATTAGTACCAAATTATGATACTAAAATCTTGATGGGAGATGATAATGCAAAAATAGGAAGAGAAGCGGTGTGGAAGAAGAAGCCAGGATCGGAAAGTCTACATGAAAAGTCCAATGACAACGGTGAACGGCTATTAAGCTTTGCAGATGCATTCAATTTTTCAATAGCCAGCACACGACTTCCCCGTAAAAACATACATAAGCAAACTTGGACCTCACCAGATGGACTGACAAAAAATCAGATTGACCATGTCTTGGTGGATGCAAGGCACGCTAGAACTGTTACACAAGTTAGAAGCCTGAGAGGAGCAGAACTAGGATCAGATCACTATCTAGTCAAAACCAATATTAGACAAAGAATAAAGATAGAAAAGAGGGACAAAAATAAAGTGGAAGGAAAGATAATCTTTGAGAGACACAAAGCGGTAGAGTATCAAATAGAGGTGAGTAATAGGTTTGCTGCACTACAAACAAAAGAAGTAGAACCTGAATACGATGACCGGGAAGGACAAGTAGAAGAAGTAGAAGAAGTTTGGTCAAATTTCAAAATGGCTATAAAAGAAGCAGCAAAGAAAATCTTTACTCAGAAGAAAGATCCAAAGAAACCATGGTTTAAAGAAGAAAGCAGATTGTTAGTGGAAGAAAGAAGGAACATAAAGAAGAAGATGCTGACAAATCCAACAATCGAAAACAAAGAAGAGTATCAGGAGATCAACAGATGTGTTAACCGTACATTAAGAACAGAGAAAAAAAAATATATAAATAACACCCTCCAGAAAGAGGAAGAAGACCTCACTAACAACAATACAAAAGATTTATATAGAAGAATAAGGTTCTTCCAAAAAGGTTTTAAACCAAAACCCCAGGGTGTTAAAGATGAAAGAGGAAGAATAATACATGAACCTAGAGAAGTACTCAAGGTCTGGGAAAACTATTTCAAAGATCTTTTAAATTCGGAAGAACAAGCAATATCAGAAACAGAAGAAGAGCAAGAGAAAGCGGAAACAGAAGAACAACAAGAAAGACCACCAGGTTATGACAAACAGATATCAGAACCTACATTAGAAGAAGTAAAGGATGTGCTAAAAAGCTTAAAACAGGGAAAAGCACCAGGAGATGATGCAATACCAATAGAGTTAATAAGACATGGAAGTGACTCACTTTTAGAATACCTCCACAAAATGATAATAAAAATATGGAGAACGGAATTGACCCCGAAAGAATGGAAAGAGGCAGTTATTGTACCTATTCACAAAAAAGGCGACAAACTGGACTGTACAAACTATAGAGGTATATCTCTAATCAACACAACCTACAAAATATTATCCAAGCTAGTATTGAATAGACTCAAAGAGTATGCGGATAGAAACATTGAAGATCATCAAGCAGGCTTCATGAAAGAAAGATCTACAACAGACCAGATATTTATAATGAAAGAGCTAGCTTCTAAATACTATGAATACAATAAGGATCTGTATATAATATTTATAGACTTTAAAAAAGCATACGATAGTATCTCTAGAAGTAGTCTATGGAACATTTTGAAAAGGTTTAGTATCCCAAATGAACTGATACGTCTAGCAAGACTCTGTGTAAGCAGCTCCAAAGGAAAAGTACAGGTGGGAAAGGAGTACACAAACTTGTTTAATATAAATACAGGAGTGAGGCAAGGTGATGGAATATCACCAATTCTATTCAACTTTGCTCTGGAAGAAGCACTAAAAAAGATAAAGTGGATGCCTGAAGGAGTAAAATTATGAGATAAGTTCAATATCCTGGCATTTGCAGATGATGTAGCCATTCTAGCTGAGAGAAAGAGGGACTTAAACAGACTAGTAGAAGCCTTTTTAGTTGAGGCTGCAAAAGTAGGATTACAAGTAAACTAAGACAAGACGCACTACATGAAAATAAGCAGAAGAATGGAACAGGAAGGAGAAAAGCTAGAAGTACTCAACCATGATTTCAAGGCTACAAAGGAATTTAAGTATTTAGGAGTGACGATAACACATGACAATAGAGAAGAAGTTGAAGTCCAATGTAGATTAGCAGCAGCAGATAGAACATACTGGAGCCTTGCAAAACTTCTCAAAAGCAAACTATTAATGAGGAAAGTTAAATTAAGAATTTACAAAACCATGATCTTACCAGTTTTGATGTACGGGTCAGAAGTATGGGCACTCACAAAGAAATCCCAAAACAAGTTAATAACCTTTGAAAACAAAATACTAAGAAGAATTTTTGGACCAGTTCAAGAAGGAGACATATGGCGGATCAGGAAGAACAGAGAACTAAGAGAAATATATCAAGATCCCGATGTGATTGCACTGATCAGAAGTAAAAGAATGAGATGGATGGGCCATGTTGCCCGTAGGGGAGAAGATAAAATGATAAAGAAGGTGTGGCGAGGGGAACCAGAGGGAGTGAGGCCATTGGGCAGACCTAGGATGCGATGGAGAGATCTGGTGGAGAAGGATTTAAGAACGATTGTCGCTACACTGGAAGTGGCTCAAGATAGAGGAAGTTGGAGAGACATTGTTGGCGAGGTCAAAAACAATCTGGGTTTCGAGTGGCCACAGGAGTAAGAGTAAGAGTTCTCATTAGATTTGTGATAGAATCCTCTAAAAACTGTAATTCCTCTACCTTTTGAGAAAAATTGCAGGTTTATGTAGGACATAATATTGTCACTTTTAAAATAATGCCTCAAAGAATTATATCCTTTAATTATCAAATTATTTTTTTATCTTTGTAACTTTATTAGTTATCAAAGTCATGGAAGATAGATAATTAAATTCTCTTACGTGCAACACTTTTAAATAAATTAATAACAACTAACAATCTCAACACAACAGAAAATGGACTAAAATAAACCAATCACATTCACTATAATATGTCCGCAATCATTATTTATTTTTCATGGGATCTCAAATTTAATTTGTCGCCGTTCTTCAGCTTATCACAATATAAACTATGTCAGCCCCTCCCACACACGTTACTGAACAAGATATCAACAAATATCAGATCGCTGACATAGTCAACAGTAGAACCACAGTCTTTGTTATGTCACCGTATGGGGTTTGAATGTTAAACTTACAGTGTATCTAAGAATAATATTTTTTTACCAGTCATTACGATCGTTATCTAAATTATTTTTGTGGAAAGTATATTAATAGCACTTGAGATAATTCTATATTATTGTTATTGAAGTATTAGTTTATTGAGTTACATTTATTACACATTATAACACTGAAAAACATCTTTATTCTATAATGATAGACTCATGAGTAATATAAATATATATATATATATATATATATATAATATATATATATATATATATATATATATATATATATTTATATATAATATATATATATATTAGTATATGAGTTTTTATATATATATGATTATACATGAAAAAATAAAATTATTGTTATTAAAAGCATGAAATGAGTTACTATAAAAATGTGTAACATTCATTCAAATCAAATGTTTAGTTTTATTATCGAAGACAATTTACAGTTTTTGAATGTCGACGGATAAAGTTTTATTCACTGCGGCGGCCCGATGTCAGAAAGTGTTGTATAATCGTCAGCCTGTAGTGAGGCAATGTGCACCGATCCTTATATTAAATTCCGATATAGAAATAACTACTTTCATTGGCCACAAAGTGAAATTATTCCTAGTTCCGCTCTTCTCCACCAGAGCACTGACTGAGTTAGTTTGGATTGCAATCGCTCGAGTGCGCTGTTATTGTTCTCTCTTTCTAAGTAAGAAAAGATTATTGATATTTAAAATAAAAATAAAAAAGTTTTATAAAATGTTTAATATAATATTGTAATAATAAATGTTTCTTTAATAACAATTTTTTGTTTGTTTTTTAATATGAAAACACAACAAAGAAAACTGTCATCTCGTTTAGAAAAACACTCCCGTCTCCAGATTTTTTTAGTAAAACGTTTATAACTGATCATATTCTCAATAGTCTGTGTGTTAGTTTGTTAAGTGTGAGCTTAACATATTATTTGGAGGCTGCAGTCAGTCATTATTATCTGAATGCTGACATGCAGCTCATTTCTTTCTAATTATATTTTAGACACATTGTATTGCTCAATGTAATTATGAACTCAAATTTTAAAAAATATTTAAGCAAAACTTAGTACTTTCATGTAAAGTAATACAATTGGTCCTAATATAACTTTATATTCAGTTAATCGATTTTCATATCATACCTGATCGATTAGCTATTACTATTGGGCTTAATAGGATTTCAAACATTTGTCATCGTTATACATTACAAGACGTATAACTCAACGTCATCACATGAGCTGGTTCAGTCTTCAGCATAAGTCTAGTCAGTAGCATATGACAATGAGGTGGAACACGTCTTCGAAATTCTATTACAGACATGTAGGTAATTTAAGCGTTAAAGACACATCTTGAATGCATGTAATGTTAATTTATTAAGTAACCTTCGAAACCCCTAGAATAATGTCAGGAAGATCTGCTGTGAACTTGTTTCCACTAAGAGCTGAAACACTTAAGTCTGGCTAGTCAGAGAGGTTACAGGTTATTGTAAAATAAATATCTGGCTTTTCATAATTTTTCACTTTTTGTATGTCCTATTTTTTATTCTCTATTACCCCCTACATCGGATCAATAAGTTTAGGTACCTACACGAAAGTGATGAACAAACTAACCCAAAAAACTACAATAATGATAGAGACATTAAAATTTATCCTTCTCATTTATCCGTATAGTAAGATAAAGCTAATAATTTACAAACAAAAATTTCTTGTAGTCTTGTCAATAACAACGAAAAAAATTTGCATATTTAAGTTTTTTAGTATAAAATTATACGCAATTTTGTATTAAATTACTAATAAAATTTTATTATTGTCCGGGTAGTGCAAAATATTGAGCATTGGTCTCGAGGTAAATCTTTTAAAGACATAATATTGGCGTGTAATTTGTGTGAACTATTGATGGGAGAATCGAACAATATTCGAATACAGCCCGCGTATTCACATATTCCAATACTTTTAAAATGAATATAATTTCTCTAGAAAAATCGAATTCAAACCTACAATATTCATTCGTTTGGACTAATAGTGTTCAAATACAAAATTCAAGAGCTTTATTCGTATTCATATACAAGTATTCATTGGAGGATTTAGATGAATATATGTATGTATATATAAACATATATCTGGACTATGAAAATTATAATTAAGGGAAGGTTCATAATTTGAAATAAGCCATTCAATCTTTTCAAACATGACAATATGTATAATTGTAAAAATAATCAATTACCATTAATACATGATACATGGTTACATATAAATAAATACGAAAAACATAATTTATGTCTATTTTATGTTGTGTAAAACAAATACGTTTGAGTTTTTTTTGGTTAAAATGTATTTCTACGATCATTGGTTGTGACAAACCCTTGCATACGGGCATTAAGTAGCGGGTAAACATATAAATTTTTCTAGAGAACACAAATCATGGATATGACATGTTTGGAAGAGGCACAGAAATCTTTTTTTTAAATATTCGAACCCAAGAGTGCTTTAAAATACACTTTATTCAATTTTAAGTCTTTAATTCTCCCAGCATTAGTGTAAGCCTCGATATGAGTATCAGCTGTATCCCAGCATTCAGGTAAGAATGACTGACTACAGCTTTCAAAATTAGGTTTTAAAAACACACTATGGATTTTGCGACAAGGATACTTTGTCACTTCTTGTTAACAGTGAAATGTTTATAAAGGTACTATAATTAAATCTGGGGACGGGAGGGTTGTGATATAAGGTTACATTTGTATTTTTGTGTTTGTTCATATTGAACAATAATTTAAATATTTTTACAAAGGACACATTTAAAAATTCAAAATTGTGAAAACAATGTATCATATTTTGTATTTTTAATTTTAAATAACCATATTCATTTAGTACTGGGAAAGAGCGAAAAACAACAGCGCACCTACTGGACTTACTCTAAACTAACCGAGCCTGTAACCTGGTGGCGAGGAACTGTACTAGCAACACTGCTGTCTGTTGGCCATTGGTAGAAGTAATTCTTTTATGTAAACATATAAGGACTATAACACATGCTTAAAACAACTGTAAAGAAACAAATTTTGAGTACCTTGTATGTACATATTCATGGTTTTTCTAATTGATTAGAATCTTATAACTACGTTTAATAAATAACATACATAATGAACCAGTGTAATTACTTAGATTTTAGGACTGTAGATTCTTGTTTAAATTTTGACTAGGGTTGCTTACGGCACATTTCTACAGAGTGAGTCAGTGAGTCCACGTTTAAACCGGTGGACTACCGATCATAATATTCAACAATTACCTATACACTCTTTACTGTGATGATGTTTCAATGGGCTTGTATAACATATTTTTATACGAATAGTAGTAAATTGAGCAAATTAATAAATTTTAACTCAAATTAAAATATGAGTTATCAAATAGAAATGAAATAGTAATTAATTACGATTATTTTAAGTAAACTTCAAACAGCCGTATATTACTCTCTGAGTAATAAGTATGACGTATGGCTCGGTATAAATGAGTAATTTTGTACTCAATAATATTGTGCTATAATGTTAATGTTCCTAGCGTATTAAAATAGTATCAATACATTTTGTTTTCTATATATTTGTCAAATGTACAAGTTGCTCTTTATAGCGTATATATTGTAAATTGATGTTATTTATAATAGGTTAAACGTAAGATTCGAAGCTCTCATAAATCGTAAGTATATTATATGGCAGTCATTATGTTTATAAGTCAACTGTATTGGATATTTTATTGTTTTATAAAAACAAAAAAATAATTGAAAACAAATTTTTGATGTCTGTCTAATATGTTACATTTATATTTCTTACAAAATATTTAAAGAGATGACTTTTATACAAGACAAAACTATTTCCTCATCACTCTGGAAGTGTCTATCAGAATTTCTGAAATGTCGGCACTTTTCATGTAATTTGCAGGCTCTAACGGTAAAATTCATAAAAAAAGTTTTTTTTTATTTAAGTATAAAGTGTTACACATCAATGTTTTTGTTTTAAAACAGAGAATAAAACTAAATAAGTTTTAACAGGAAATTTTTAAAAAATTAAAAAATTATGCCATGTATTGTGACTATAATTTTATGTGTGAAAAAATTATGTTACATAAAACTATCCTCATCTTACCAAAATTTAAGATGAATAGAACATTTAGGATAGCCAAATTGTAGCAAATTGTTATAAACACAAAAATATATAGTTTTATTGGTTAAAAAATAAAAAAGTAATAACAATTATGTTTATACAGAAAAGTGCAAATTTGCCATTTTTTAGTTGCTAGGCAACACAATGACATAAGTACTATCAAACACATATTCAATATGTTTCTTACCTCTTTTATGTTTGATGATATAGAGCAATATATAAAACAGTTTTTAACATTTTAGAATTTAAAAAAATATATATTTACACACCAGGTTTTTGGTTTTCTCACTCTGAGTCACTTGCTTCTTCTGGCAGTACATCAGATTCCATGAGAATATTATAAATATCACTAGATCCACATGGATCAGCCATTATTACTTTTAAAATGAAACTAATTATATTAAAACTGGACAAAAATCACGTATACGCACTCTCGAACAAACAAGAAATGATTTGTTTACAACCGGCAATCTTCGCTACACAGATACGATCGGATACGATCGAGCACAATGACAGCTTATAAAGTTAAGCTGGTTGCCATCTAGATACAGCACAAAAGATAATCAAAGACCACTAAACATTAAAAGCAACTCATAAGCAATAGATTTATATATCATTTAAAGGTCTTTGACCGGTTAGTGTCGATTGCACTTTAGAAGTGACCTCATCGACACCAGATGGGTTGACCGACACTTCCAGGATCTTGGACACTTGGACTGGTGTCCGCCCTTCATTAAGTAGGTTTATCCAATCATTGATTTTACTTTTAGTTTTGATACCTCTGGTCATATTCTATTGGAATCGAGCCTGATACATTAAAATCTATATACTAGTTTTAACACAAAGCATCATTATCAAAACTCGTTATATACAATGCTTGGTGGCACGATTTACAGTATATCGTAGAAATCTCACCACTTGCAGTGATGTAACCAGATAAAACTTTCGGGACTGGATTTACCCAACAAGTTATTACTTCAATAAGTAAGAGCAAAGATTTTACACAGAATTTACTAATTTATAAAAATTTTTGTTTATAACTTACTACATAAACATGTTTCTTAAAAACCTCAAAATAGATAAAAGCAGTTCAATCGATTTACTAAAGGATTCTTTTGTTTTTTTTTTTTTATTTTGGTAAAGTAGTACAAATAATGATCCTAATATACTTTATATTCATTTTGTTGATTTTCATATCATGCTTGATCAAATAACTATTACTCCGACATTTGTAATCGTTATATGTTACAACATGTAGGCTATAACACAACCTTTCAATAATAAAACATCGATGGGAAAATGTCTGCAACACTATTACGACTTTGGACCTTCCATCGTAAATAACAAACTTCTGCAAAGAACTTGTTTCCAGTAAGAGACGGAATAATGTGAGGCTAGTTTGAGTAGTCAAGGTTCAATAAATAAATATCTGGCTTCCCTTAATTCTGGACGTTTTTCGTTGTACATCTTATTTTTTAAATTTCTGTTAGCCACTATCGGGTCAATTAGTTTAGGTACACGAGTCTGAAAATTATCAAAAAAATCAACGAAAACAACTACAATATTGAGAGTTGCATTGCAATTTACCTTTTTTGTTTATTCGTTTAGTAACATAAAGCAACAAACAAAAACAAAAGTATTTAATAAATTACCATTTAAAATTTTGCTCGTGCAGGGGTGGTACAAATATTCAGTATTGGTCTCAACGTAAATGTCTTGGTGTGTAATTTGTGTCAATCCATGATACAGGTATCAGCGCCCTGTTTCTACGCCCCCCCGTCCTCAATGTTACTACGCTATTGCAAGTGGAGGCATGTTTATGGTTTCAATCGTGTTACCAAGTATTATATATCGTGTTTTATGATAAAGGTTCAAATAATGCTTCAATAAAAAAAGCATTAGAACTTTTTAAATAAAACTTGATAGTGACGACTTTACAGCGGTTGTTATGATGGTCCTTATAACAAACACGTTTAACTAAAAGAATTACCAATGAACACCAGGCAGCAGTATTGTTAGTTCAATTCCTGACCACCAGGTTACTGGCTGAGTTAGTTACGACTGAGATCGGTAGGTGCGCTGTTATGGTTCTCTCTTCCTCAATACTAAAGTAATATAGGTATTTTTAAAAATTACCAAAGTTTAATAAATTTACTAAGATATTAGTGTATTTTTAAATGCATTATTTAAAAAATATTTTATTTGTTGTACAATGTGAATAGAGAAATTTTAAAACTGTAACCTTATTTCCCAGAATTCTTGTTTTCAAGTTAAAGTTTGTTGCCTTTATATACAATCATTCAGTACTTAGTACTATATTACGATTACATAATATATTATTCTTAACTATTATTCATTCATGTTTTAAGGGCTGTAGTCAGTCATTCTTACCTGAATGCTGATATACAGCTAAGACTTAAAATTTAAATATCGTTAAAATATGTTGACGACGACCTCGACTGCTTGTTTTTTGCCCAGGTAACAAACTGCATTAAAATTGTAATTTGTAATGCGTCTTTATTTTTCTTATCTTCGTTTCGGAATGTTAGTTTTTTAGAACTATTTAAGCCATTAAAAAAGAAATTCAGTATATAAAAGATGTTGCCGTTTTTAATGGATATAAAACAGATTTAGTCGAACATATATTTAAAAAAGCTAAAAAGAAACATGAAAAAAAGTCAAAGACAACACTTTTAACTATTAAAGACACAAACACAAATTGTATTACTACTACATGGACAAATATATCAAAAGATGTACAAAAAATATTCAAAAAACATACAAATAAAAACGTTACATATAAAACAACAAGTCACTTGAAGAACAAATTGAAAAATCCAAAAGATGACGAAGAAATTATTAATAAATCAGGTGTATACCAAGTTAAATGTGATGACTGCACCAAAAAATACATTGGACAAACAAGTAGAAAAATTCATACACGATATAAAGAACATTGCTCCAACATTAAATTCAACAGAAAAGAAAAATCGGCCGTCGCACACCACTGTATCAATACTGGACACACTATATCACAAAAAACCCTAAAACTATTAAAGCATGTTAACACTCAACATATTTAAATGCATGGGAGTCATATTACATTAATCAAACAAACACAGAAGATTTATTAAATCAAGAAGATGGACCAATACAAAATTCAACGTTACATAAACGAAGATTTCAAAAATAACATTTAAAATTTATATAGAATAATACCAGTGATAATTTAATTGTATTTACACACTACGTCACACAGGACAAATTAATATTAAATCACATATGTTTAATTATTATTAAAAATCAAATTTACTTTTTGTATTTACTTTTGTGATGTGTCTGAAGAAGATAGCCTCGCTATCGAAAGGCCTCACAAAACAATAAAAGTCTTAAATATTGGTTTTATGTCTTAATTTAAGTTAAAAAAGTAACCAATATAAGCTCCATCTACAACGTTCATTTATGTTCACTTATAACGTCATCGAACATGTTACATTTATGTAACCTGGGAAAGGTACTTCAACTGTGGCCCACGTTTCAGGATAGGAATGCCTTATGGATCTCTGGCGAGAAGCAATCCTAATCATCACTAGATATCCCTTTCCCAGAATAATTTTAACACCAGAATTGCAATTGGAGGCTGGTTGGGTTATCCGAAAGCCTATTTTTATGCGTTGCTATCATTCTAAACAAAACAAAAAAGGCCAGTTTACAATGCTTAACACCATGCTGACAATCATGAGAAGCTTTCTGACACCTGTCCTCCAAAATGACATAACTTTAATCGTTGACATCCAACAACTGTTAGCCTATATATGTCGTTTAATATTAAATGAAAATTGTTAAATTAAAGTATGTATTTTACATAATTGTTATATAAACTTTAGTTATTCGACGTTTCACAAATAATTTGATATACACATATGACCCTGATGGATTTACCATGAAAGGCAAATTTGTTTTTCAATGTTATAATATGTTTATATTAAATAAACTTAGACAAAGATTACACCTATAATTAAAATGTAGATTAGGCTTTAATTAACATCTTCCAACCTACGTAAATCATCCAGGTGTGGGTGATTTAAAAAAATAAACTTAAATAATGTCAATTACATTATAGAAGATATAGTTTACGATGAAAATAAAATTAATATGTGTCCATTTTACTTATAACAATGTATTAATGTTGGTCGCAATATAAGAGGCCACCACGTTAATCGATGTTCAGGATTATCAAATATTCATGATTATTTACAATTACTGAAAAAGACGAACCAAATTACGTTATGCATAATTCAAATTACTAAATAGTAATCTCGAACCACATTTTGTTATTTTATTTTCAGGCTGCATTATAGTAAAGCTTTTTTTGTGTGTAAATTACATATAGTATTAAATATTGTAGACAGTAATATTTCTTAAGTTGAATATATATAAACCGTTCAAAATAAACCTCTCTACAAAATGATAGCCAATCTAAATTGGTATCTCTTCATGTACTAATGACGTCAAACTACATTATATTACTAGACAGACATAGGTGGGTTAGTTCCAAGTAAAATAGTATAATATGTTAAAATATTTACTATGCCAAATGTAGAGTGCTAAACAAGTTTTTTTTTCTAAGGTTTATTTGGTTGAATGTTTCTTGCAACTAATCAAACACAAATGGTTTCTACCTTTAATTCTAGATTTTATCTCTTCATTACAAACAGTACAATTTGCATTTCAACGAACAAGATCACTCACTAACATGTAGCCATTTGCAACATTGTTCAATGTTTAAAAATACATGTTTACGCAAAAAGCGCATGTTCATCGCAATTGTTCTTACCGATCTCATTCCTCAATACTCAAATGACTACTTATTTTGAATTAACATAATTTTAAGCAATATTGTTATTTAGCAAAATAAAAAGAGATCGGAATTATTAATTATAATTATCTATACGTCACATAGTTAGTCGATAGTATAGATATTTCCAACCGATAGTTATTTCGGTTCTCGTGGTAGCCGCTTATTATAGCACAATTCTCATGTATTATTTGTAGTAAACTACGTTCATTATTTAAAAAACGTTTCAACTAACTTCAGGAATTTCATATATTCCAGCAGCTTGTCATGAATTCACATAGTAAACTCAGTGGACACAAAAGAAGAGGTAACAGTGTGAGCGTTGCCAGAAGATCTTCCCTACTTTAGTATTATTCATTTAGTAAAAAAAGAACCAGTTTTAAAAAGACATAGAAAAACTATAAAATAAGTCTTCTTCAGAGGTTTTTAGGGTAGACGGAACTATATTTTAATACAGGTAAACCCACCTTACATTATATTTCCTATTATGATTGGACAAGATATGAGCTGCATCTCAGCTCAGCATTCATGTAAGAATGACTGGATGCAGCTTCCAAATAAAGACACTTACATACAAAAAGAAAAATCACAAACGCTATAGAATGTAACTTATTATAAACATATTACAAGTAAACGTGAAGACGGGAATGTTTTTAAGTAACGTAAGAGCTATATATATTTTACTTTTACATTTTACGACAGACAAATTATTCTTTTCAACTCAAAATTTATAAATACACTGTAATATTACATATTGTATCAAACAATTGTATTTTAATTTTTAATAACAATAATATATTCATTTTAGGAATAGTAAACTACAACGGCGCACCTACCTGTCACAATCCAAACTAACTCTGCCAGTAACCTGGTGGACAGGAATTGAACTAGCAATACTGTTCACCTGGTGGCCATCGACTGAAATTAAATTTTTTATTGCAGTATAATATTAGGATCAGTGCACATTGCCTGACTACAGGCTAACGATTAAACTAATCTATCTGTTGATAAAAGTAATTTATTTGATGATTCCAATGACTGGAAAATAACCTGTAGCTATTCTGACATAATCTTACATTCCAGAAAAGTAGATGACACCTTCCAACCAAAGTGAATCATACAATGGGTGCTCTTCTGTTCCTACATAGTGTTAAAATCCTCTAATGATAAAATACATTGTGTTTTTTTAATATTTTAGGTTTCCTGGATAATAATGATAGCGATCTTATGGTGAACGTTGTTGATTTATTTCAGTAAAATTTGCGTTGTATTGATTATTGTATATTGTATTCTATTATATATAATTTAAATCATTTTGACCTGCAAAACACAAATCTGCAGAGTATGCAGATGATATTATACAACTCACATGAAGAATGAAACGTAGTGCACTAACAAATGAAACGAGCCGTAATAGGGCAGGCTGACTAGTTAGTATTATAAAATTATTGTAATCTAATGATTAGAACATTATTTTAATACTTTTCTCCAGGAGCAAAATTATTGATTCGAACTTACAAAACTTCTTAAAGTATCAAGGTTTACCCAAAGTAGACACTATCAGTGTATTTTTATATTTCGGTTTTATTGGTAACTCAATGCAACAATGCTTAAAGGATTTCAACGTACGAATACTTAAATCCCATCATTGGTTTAAAGGAGTAGACTCTGAATTTATTTTCCAAATTTATAAAAAGTCTCATACGAAGTCAATTAACTGTGAATGTCTTCTTTACGGACAAAGCACCAAAGTGGAACTTTACAAAATCAGGGTGTTATAATAGCACATGGGGTTATTATATTAACTCCCTTTGTAGCTTTACATGCTGAAGCAACAATAGTGCCATTAAATTTTATAAAACGTTTATTAACGGGCAGATTAGTTTATAAGTTCATTACACAAAGCAACCAACCAACATAATACACTTTGATCTATCCGAATGTACATGGTGATATACAATATTGTGTATACAAAGTAAAGCATGTATTGTTCCTTTTCTGTACAAATCAATAACAATAACCCCGATTTTAACACAACTCATGAACATATGGGTTTTACCTATTTATGATTAGTAATGATAAAAAGGCTAGTTGAAATACCCTTATAATGGAAGAACCTATTAAAATATCTAAAAAAATTACATAATGAAGTAATAACCAAACAAATGGCAAGAAACACAATTAACATAACCTATACGGCCCGTATAGGTATATTAAATCAAAACATGATACTGCTAAATTCTATATCTCAAGGTCACTGTAACATACTCCTTGAGAGTATTTATTAGATTTAGCTACATTGCAGAATAAATTGCAATCCTAAAAAGCCTTATTTACATTAATGACAATATTAACATTAACAGTGGTTGTACTTGTTATTTAACAGCATCTCAAGCAACTTTATTAACCTTAGAGAATAGTTTTCATAGACTTACAAATCATAGTATCATTACAAGTACAAATAAGTGCGATTTGTATGAATGAGCTGTACCTCAGCATTCATGTAAGAATGTGGTAAATGTTAACTTTTATAAAGTTACTAGGGCCTACAAGTAATTTTAAGTATAGGTAATTGGTGGACAGTTAAATGTTTTATGGCTGTTGCTCAATGAAGATTAGATTTTTTTAGCCTTACGAGGCAAATAGATGCAATTAATTAACAGAATATGAATTAGCTCAATTAATTTAAGACATCAGTTGACCAAAAGATTAGGTTAGCCAAAATGTATCGCTAAATCGGTGAAAAAGGTCAAGTTCATGTGCATGTTAATGAATTGTTTAAAAATAACTTAAATTAAAAATTTATAAATGAGCCCTTCGAAAAAGATTTTACTACCAAATAATTACAGTAATTTGAACTATTAGCAATAAATATTACTCCTCGTCTGTGATGGGGTTTTATATAAAATGGTTATTTACCAATAAAAACGTTTCCTGGAAGTTTTGAATCATATTTGGAATAGTAGAATGGACATCTCAAAGACACAGACACATTCCAGAATAATTTTTTTATAAACCCTTATAAGAAAAAACACCAAGAGACTTACAAACCAATAACTTTAATTTCATGGTTTGCTAAATTCGTGAACGCAATTATAAATGTTAGATTAAAATGCCAAGTGGAAAAATGTAACTAATTCCAGATATCCAATACGGTTTTAGAAAAAGGTGGGGTTGTAGTGAATATCAACTTAGGTACTACAACCACATTAACTTAATGTCAGACACATTGATTGTAATGTCCTTTAAGGACACTACCGCACCTGATATTTCTAGTGCCTAAGACAAAGTTTTTATACTTGTATCAATGGATTGATTGTTAAGTGTTTGTCATAAGTACATAATGTATTGCCACAACTAGCATATAAACAGGCAGGTAAGTTACATTAATATAAAGTTTACTCTCAGTGGAGTAATTAAAAGAGTAATACCTCAAGACTGTATCCTTCGTCTAATATTATATATATATATATATATATATATATATATATATATATATATATATATATATATATAAAACAATCAAGTTCTATGGGAACAGAAAGAAAGTCTTCTTAGAAGGTTTTAAGGGCCGACCGAATATTACCATCTCAGAAACTATTATCGCAGCAAGCTGACTGGATAACATTTAGGTTATCTGGATAACTAATATTAGATAGTCCAATAAAAAACTATATATAAGAACGAGCTGTATATCAACATTCAGGTAAGAATGACTTGACAACAGCTTCCAAAATTTATTGCAGTTATTAGTGTTATTGTCTGCCGCGCTACCTTACCCTCAATAGCCATAATTTATAAAGATATTACTAGTAATTCTGTGAACGAGAATGTTTGTAAATAATTTTAGAGTTGTTTTTGTATTTTTATTTCTATGGTACAAAAACCAAATTATTCTTTCTATTGCTAAACTATAAAATTCAACGTTATGTTAAAAATTGTATCAAACCTTTATTTTCATTAGCAATAATTGTTTTGGCCTGTAAATTACAGAACAACAAAGGCGCAATTACCCGTAACAGTTTGAACTAAGTTAGCCAGTAACCAGGTGGACAGAGGCCGAACTAGCAGTATTTTTCGCCTGATGGCCGTTGTCAGAAGTTATTTATTCATTAAAACAGGACCATTATACATTGTGAGTTCAGTTGTCAGTGGGTACATTGTTACTGATATTATAACGTGATTAAATACCGTGTGTATTGGTTAAGTACAGTGTAATACTCATCCTTTATCCGTTTACTGTTGGTTAATTAAATGTATACTGTTTTGTTTTTTTTTCGCATCAGATATTGTCTTGTAATAATATATCTTTAGATTATTGTAACAGAAGACAGCCCTTGTGTGAGTGTTTGACTGTCAACTTCACTTAAGTGGTAGAGGCTCGGGATATATTAAGGCTGTAGATAAAATTGTCAAATACTCACAATTTCACTATGTAGACATTGAATAAAAGGATCTAGCTGGGAGTAGTTTGTCAGTCAAATGTAAACATTATGAAGTGGCAAACAATTTAGTCGTTTCCTAATACTTAACTCAATACAATGCATTTTGTAACACATATTATAATATACTCTGTGGGATAATATAAATATAGTACCGACATATATTACGGAAGAGAAGACATTGATTTGTGGTTTAAAATATATATATATATATAATATATATATATATATATATATATATATATATATATATATATATATATACCTTAAACCAAACGTAGTTTACCTTCACATACTCGGGTAGTTTATCTGCATTGAATGTAACCTTTACGAAATAAGACGTAGTTCATTATTGAGTCATCATTTAATCCTGTTGGCATTGATAATTATAACCTCACATTCCACATATGTGATGATCTCATCCTGTGTAACTTCACATACTCGGGTAGTTTATCTGCATTGAATGTAACCTTTACGAATTAAGACGTAGTTCATTATTGAGTCACATTTAATCCTGTTGGCATTGATAATTATAACCTCACATTTCACATATGTGATGATCTCATCCTGTGTAACTTCACATACTCGGGTAGTTTATCTGCATTGAATGTAACCTTTACGAATTAAGACGTAGTTCATTATTGAGTCACATTTAATCCTGTTGGCATTGATAATTATAACCTCACATTTCACATATGTGATGATCTCATCCTGTGTAACTTCACATACTCGGGTAGTTTATCTGCATTGAATGTAACCTTTACGAATTAAGACGTAGTTCATTATTGAGTCATCATTTAATCCTGTTGGCACTGATAATTATAACCTCACATTACACATCTGCGACGATGTCATCCTCTAAAACTTCACATACTCGGGTAGTTTATCTGCATTGAATGTAACCTTTACGAATTAAGACGTAGTTCATTATTGAGTCATCATTTAATCCTGTAGGCACTGATAATTATATCCTCACATTCCACATATGTGATGATCTCTCATCCTGTGTAACTTCACATACTCGGGTAGTTTATCTGCATTGAATGTAACCTTTACGAATTAAGACGTAGTTCGTTATTGAGTCATCATTTAATCCTGTTGGCATTGATAATTATAACCTCACATTCCACATATGTGATGATCTCATCCTGTGTAACTTCACATACTCGGGTAGTTTTATCTGCATTGAATGTAACGTTTACGAATTAAGACGTAGTTCGTTATTGAGTCATCATTTAATCCTGTTGGCATTGATAATTATAACCTCACATTCCACATATGTGATGATCTCATCCTGTGTAACTTCACATACTCGGGTAGTTTATCTGCATTGAATGTAACCTTTACGAATTAAGACGTAGTTCATTATTGAGTCACATTTAATCCTGTTGGCATTGATAATTATAACCTCACATTTCACATATGTGATGATCTCATCCTGTGTAACTTCACATACTCGGGTAGTTTATCTGCATTGAATGTAACCTTTACGAATTAAGACGTAGTTCATTATTGAGTCACATTTAATCCTGTTGGCATTGATAATTATAACCTCACATTTCACATATGTGATGATCTCATCCTGTGTAACTTCACATACTCGGGTAGTTTATCTGCATTGAATGTAACCTTTACGAATTAAGACGTAGTTCATTATTGAGTCATCATTTAATCCTGTTGGCACTGATAATTATAACCTCACATTACACATCTGCGACGATGTCATCCTCTAAAACTTCACATACTCGGGTAGTTTATCTGCATTGAATGTAACCTTTACGAATTAAGACGTAGTTCATTATTGAGTCATCATTTAATCCTGTAGGCACTGATAATTATAACCTCACATTCCACATATGTGATGATCTCTCATCCTGTGTAACTTCACATACTCGGGTAGTTTATCTGCATTGAATGTAACCTTTACGAATTAAGACGTAGTTCGTTATTGAGTCATCATTTAATCCTGTTGGCATTGATAATTATAACCTCACATTCCACATATGTGATGATCTCATCCTGTGTAACTTCACATACTCGGGTAGTTTATCTGCATTGAATGTAACGTTTACGAATTAAGACGTAGTTCGTTATTGAGTCATCATTTAATCCTGTTGGCATTGATAATTATAACCTCACATTCCACATCTGTGACGATCTCATCCTGTGAAACTTCACATCGCTGGTATACAGGGTGTACCAAAAAGGTTGGGCTGGCTAATGTATTTTCAAATTCTGTGTTTGATCTAAGCTAAAAATTAAGAACAATGTTGTTTCCAATTTCATCTTCGTTTCGCCGTTATCTACCATTTTGTATTTTTTTATTAACACATTATTATCTTTAAAACTAGTAAAGCTAAAGAAACCAAATTTGGCACATAAGTTTGAATAAGTAAGAGGAGAATAAAATTATTATTATTATTTTACTTTAATATTAACAAAATTGCGTCTGTTGAAATTTTTTTAAGCCAAATAAAATACCAGTATAGTTATAAAACATATTTTAGCTCATATAAACATATCCTCACTGATACACACTTAAATACTGATTTATAGTTTCAGTAACTCAGTGTCTTTTTATGTATCTATGTAACCTATTACTTTAAAACTCTTCTTTTTTAAAAATTATAATGTTTTATAAATTTTAGTTCAAATTAATACGTGTCTAGTTGCATCAGTGTGGCTTTGTCTATTTATGAGTTACATTCTTATAATACATACTTTTAACTCTTTAGTTATGTAAATATAATTAGATATTTTATAATGTACTTTTAATGACACAAATCATGTGTTAAAGTACCAAATATACAAAAAGGAAATTAAAACTATTTATGAAGTAGAATTTTATTTTTATGACCTTAAAGTATACCTAGTGTGCCTATTAAATATATAAAAACAGCAATATACTTTGCAATGTTAAATACATCACAAATAACATAACAATTTATGACCATAATAATTAATATTGTTAATATAGGGTTTAAATAAATATATTTGTATTTTTAAATAGTTTTAGTTAAAACATTCTTTTTCTAGACAGTTTAGTAGGAAAATACGAATTATTTAAAACGTTACCAATAAAGAAAATACAGTTTGTCTTCTTCTTATCAAGGTAGTGGTATTTGATAAATCAGTATTATTTTATACTCTTTACCGCCGAGTAACGATATCAGAAGTAGCGGTAACCGGTACGTACTGATTGGCCCATCCTATATCCAACTCAACACAATCGTTATTAGCTGCATTTCAACCATCAGGTAAGAAAGAATGAAATACAGCTTCCAACATTTGATAAACCTGATAGTGTAGTGCTTACATATAACAAACCTTTTTAATACTGTCCGAGTAAACAGTGTATAAATAACTATACTTAAATCTGCGACTGAGAAGGGATAAATAAAGATTGATTGTATTTCTTTGTTTCAAATTTAACTATGAAGTACACAGCATATTCTTATAAATATGAATAGTTTATTATAGTATTTATAGTGATATATAAATCTAGGTACTACAAGTTTGTATTTTTAATTTCATTTCTAATGAATAATTACTATCAGACGAAACTCTACAACAAGCGCACCACCTATCACATTCAGTACAAACTAACTCAACCTGTAACCTGGTGGACAGGAGCAGAACTAGTTTTATCTTTTTCCTGGTGGCCAACAGTTAGACTACCAGTGTTCATAATTATGGCCAGGTTTCACAAAGAAATATGTATTGAAATTTTGCAAAATCAATATAAATTTTTATCTTTCTCATGAACGTATGTTCAGATTAAATGTGTGGAGTGTGTAAATTATCTACGTAAACCCGTGACAGTAATAGCGTACCGTTTTATAGTTGTATTTCATATAATGTGTATATTTTCGCAACCCTGTTACTCGTTACTGGTTAATATAATTTTTTTCTGATGTTCTTGCAAACTAAACTCTTGGCGGAATAATAACCTAATTGGCACACGTAGTATTTATTTGTCCCTTCAACTTTGTAGCTGAAGATCTTACAACCGAGCAACTCGTCGCGTGCCTTGTCCGTAAGTAAAATTTACATTTTTTATATTAAAAATTAGCCCTTATTTCTTAGCATTATTTGCTAGATCAATACAGATATATTTGTGGTGATGTCCATCTGACTAGACCACGTTGTCGTGATTATAAGTTGTCGCGATAAATGGCTAATACTGACACGTTTTGTTTTAGGCGAGTATTATGAGTTCAGTCCTTTGAGTGCAACTTCGAGATCGAGTTCTTATTCAACTTCGAGCACTCCCAGTATTCATGTTCTAAACTTCTAGAATTCTAATTTGCCTTGTTGCGACCAAGGATGTAGCCAGCGAGGGGATCCAAGGGGTCTGGGCCCCAACAAAGTTTCAATTATACTTGCTACCAACTCCTCTGAAGCAATAGGAGCTATTGTATTACAAATATCTTTGCAATCTATTTTACCATGACGATTTTAGAAATATGTATCTGAATAATAACCTAGAAACCATTTTAAGTAATCAAAATAAGCACAATTTGGATTCTGGTCAAGATAATCTAACTAAAAATCAGGCCAGTATACAAAACTAATCACCAGTTAAACAGCAATTTTTTAAAGGATAATATACATCCTTTCACTGTAAGAAAAGCAATAAAGAAACATTAAGCAGACATTGAATATATTGATCGAACTGGGAAAATACTTCCAGTAAAACGTAACATTTATGAAGCGGCTAAGGTTTATTTGATACTCAATATAATGTAATTCTACCATCTATTACAATATACTCCGTATGGGCAAGGTGTGTTTAGAGCATACAATTGTCAGAGAGTGAGATCCTCGTAAATACAGAATGTGACTTAGAAATTACACAAGTGCACAGGATTAAAAGGCGATTCAATAATGAGCTGAGTACTTACTTAATTCGTAAAGGTTATATTAAACACAGATTAAATACTCGAGTATTTGAGATTAAAATATGTTCTGTTTAAGGTATATATTTTTAACAAGCACACAAATTATGGCATGTAGCAAATTCACCCCGTGAGAATGAGTGACTATGTAGAAATTGCGGAGAGAGTTGATGTGTCAGATAAAGGTCAGGCTCCTTTAATACATTCCTTCGGTTTTACATAGTAGTAACTCTAAATTGTGTCCCGATTGTACTCAATAACATAATATTAAGGATATGAATGAGTTCGATGAGGGAAGATTACCGTAGTGCCAGTAAATTCACAACGCCAAAAAAAGTAAATTCGGGGACATCTTTTAGGAATGCTACATGAGTTAAATCTACGAATAGAACGCTAGATATCTTAAACCAAAGTGGCCTGAATTTCAAAGAATAATATAGGCCTACATGTTTGCATTATACTGAAAACTTGGCTCACAGATAATGTTAAAAAAGTAATTATACGTTAGAAACGGTTAATAGTATAGATGGATATGGAGGAGTAGCAATATGTGTACTTATATAAGTAGCTTTTAATAAAAACCACGTTTTTATAAAAACAAAATACATCAGTATTAAAATAAATAATTTAAGAAAAATTTATTTATTTATACATTAAATTACAAATCCTCAGATGAAATAGAAATAAACTTGTTGCAACAATATGTATTTAATGAGGATGAAGGTAATTCTATATGAGATATGAAAAGCACACCGTCATTATTGGGGATCCAATCACCCCAACACAAGGGGTAGTAATATTTTCATAAATAGACAAACTCAATGCTTATTTTTATTAATGATCATAGCCAGATCACTATACATTCTGTTTATCAACCAGCTTCTTCCCTTGATTTATCTTTTGCATCTCCAGACATACATTACTTCCTAGAAAATAGAGAAGTATGGTAGGACACTATAGGTAGAGACCATTTACCCATAACTATATATTTTAACATGACAACCCTTATCCATAGTTATAATATAGACTTTAGTTACATTAATAACAACAAACTTAATTTACAAAAAAGTAAACTGCCCAATGTTTACTGACATAATTAAAAAAATTAATAAATTAAAACTTATTTTAGCTGAATCATTAGCTTCACTCACAAAACTAAATCACAACATAGAACGTAACCTAGAAACTCACTTGTGAAATGTGGTGCAGCAACAGCTGTTGTTTTACAGATGCGCTAGGAGTTAGATCTCACTTTACGTTTAGCCTGCAAAGGTTCATACAACTGAGTTCTGTACTCCCTCATAGAAACTACAAAATTTATTTAGTAATTTTTTGTGGCTCTAAGATCCTATTTTACCATACTGGCCTTGCTGCATACATATCGTTTTAGATCAAAAATAAAAAAGTAATGGCACCTAGATCCCTTTTTACTTCAACGTTTCATTTCATTAGGCTATAAGTTATTATAATCAAAACGGAATTGATGAATAGTGTGAGATTCATTTTAAAAGTTTGCTCTTAGTCATACCAAACTATATTTTGATTATCTCAAAATAAATGTATAGTGACGGGACTAAGCAGATTCAATGTTAAAAGTGGAATACATTATAATAGTAACAAATTCTGTGTTTCAGTACATTATTGTATTTCTTTAATGTTTTACAACCAACATCCACTGGATAACGTTGTTCAAAGAACGTTTCTCAATGATCAGCCGGCAATTGTTGTCGGCTGGCAGAGTAATGTCGCAACTACAATTTCCATCTCTATTCATGTTGAGAATGAGCTATACCTCAGCATTCATTAAAGAATAACTGACTATAGCTTCCAAATAGTGTTTAAAATTTGTAAAACATAATATATATAAAATTACATGCTATTTATTATAAATATATTACTCTTAAAGATGGGGACGGGAGTGTTTATAAATAGTGGTACGTTTCTCTTCGTTTCGTACTCATTTTGCACAAAACACAAATAATTCTTACAAATTAAAAATGTTTAATACAGCATCTTCTTAAATATTGTATCAAGCTTTCTATTTTTAGTTTAAATTAGCAATAACTCGTTAGTACTAATAAAGTGAAAACAACAACACCGCAACCTGACGATTTTAGTCTAAACTAACTCAACGAGTATCCTGGTGGACAAGAACTGAACTAACAATACCGTTCGCCTGGTGGCCATTGGCAGAAGTTGTTATTTTATTACAATGTAATATTATTACAAGTGCTCATTGCTTGATTTCAGGCTGATGATTATACCAAGCTTTGTTACACCGGGATGACACAATTACGTAGTTTATATGCCGCTTTAACCGTGGATATTCAACAAGCGTAACTTGTCTCCTCTGATATAAAAACTAAACTTTTGAATATAAGTTTGTATTATAAATCGTTTCTATATAGAGTTATACGATTTTTACAAGCAATTTAATTTAAACGTGCAACTTTGATGAATTCATAATGAATGGTTAAAGATGTATTTCAGTGTTATATTATGATATTGCCAATGAATTTTAGTCAAAGAATATTTCTTTTACAATAAACTAGAAAGGGCTCAAGTAGTGCATTCACGGCTTGCCACGGAAATAATTTTCTTAATGATCATTTTGACTGATAAATAACCTGTTATTGTTCTTAGCAAACACCGTAAGTCTGATATTCCAACAAATTATATAAGACCTTTCAACCTAAGTGGATCATACAATGGGTGATCTACTTTTTCCCACGTAATGTCTAATTCCTGTAATGTTACAAAACATTGTGTTTCTACATTTGACTATATTAAGTCTACTATGTGACGCGCTAATTATCAATGTGGTGGCCTGACACATATATCAATGTGATAAGCCGGTGAACAGTAATAAATTAACTCTGAAGTTACATGCATAATAATTATAGCGATCATATGGTGAACATTTTGGATTTATTTGTAGTAAAATTTGTGTTGTATTGATTTGTATAGTTAATGTTAATACATAATAGTGCTGTGTATATATAAATGTAATCAATTTAGTCTATAATTATTTTCAAAATTATAGAATAATCGATATCACACATATTTTTTATATCCTATGTTACAAGTAGTGGTGTGAATAACCGAATGAAAATAACTGGTTAGTTAGGTTATTTTTATTTAACCGATTAATCGTATTAATACGATTTTCAAAATTAGGCATAATATCACTAAACTCCACTCTAGTGCCACCAAATTTGGAGATAATTAAGAATTAAATACGATGACTATAGCGTTAAAAGGAGGAAGTGCTTGTTCCTGTATGTCGAGTGTGTGCTTCGCTACATTTTACAAAGAAACAAACTCCAGATTTGTCAAAATCCAAACTACACGGAACTATCCATTGGTAGAGGAATTATTATCTTTGTATTTTATGTCATTAGGTTTCTTACACTAAAAACAGGTTACAAACTTACAATCCTATAATTTCAGATAGTGTAGCCATAAATATATTTTTATAATATTCAGCTAGGTGCAGGTTGTTTAAAACACGCACATACACCCAGAACTCTCACACATATACACACACAAGGGACTGGCCGCATTTAGTCACCTTTATATACATAGTAAACGCAATAAAAAAATATACCAAACAGCATATAATACACGGAAATTACCACAGAGTATTCCTTACTCATAAGTCTGGGTTGGTGAATAACCCGGAACGGAAAACGGTAAGTGAGGGCTGGCTCCAACTCCCTGCGCTCGTGGGTGTGAGAGTTCGTGCGTGCGTGGCGACCAGTTAGACCCTTCAGCGTCAGTCCCCATTTGCTGATACTGTAGTTATTAATATTTTTATTTAATTTTTGACTTGACGTGACAACTAATAACGTTTTTTTAATTTCCAGTTATTCCATATTCATTGGAGGTAAAGTGCTTCAGTTTGGGCTTATGCTGTTTAGAGTAAGGTGATAACAAAATTCTGTTTTACTCTTTATGTTGAGTTGCAACTAGAGAGGTATTTAGAATTTAAAGTCGATCTCCAACCTACTTTTTGGCAATTTCGAAACCTGTGGATAACAAAGTCTCTTTCGTGATGAGACATTTCTAAAGGCCTTAACATTTCCATCTCCCGATATTTAAAGAATTTGTAATTTTTACTGAGAGACTTTAAACTGTTTATGAAGAATTACATAATTCCAAATTTATAATATCGATGTGGAATATATCATTCAAAACGTTTCAGAAATAGTACATACCTCCAAACCATAAGTCAAAACCACAATGTTCCAAATCACAGAGACTTCTCCTTAAAAACCACATTAGACGTGACATTTAATGTTAATCTACGACACACACCACACGTTACAGTGACAGAAATGACTGCACGACATTTTTCATTATAGTTTAAAGCTAAACGAAAAACATGGAAAAGTATTAACATGATTTTTTACATCATGAGTCATGCTTTCGTTATTTGTTCCTGTTGCGCGTCTTGTTGAGATTTAACATTGATTTTGCCACTTTCTAAGGTTTAAGCAAAACTTGCGACAAACAATACACCACACGTGTATCAATTACGAGGGGGTGCGTAATTATACACCGATACCGGAAATGTTTTGGGAATCTTGTTTGTCCGGCTTAAGTACAGTATAAAGCATTTCTATAATAGCCAATTGTAATTCAGGACCTAGAGCATTGTTTCATTAGAAAATTACGAAATAAAATATTGTTATAATGTTGTCAACATGAAGTTGAGAGTGAATGTTTGTACTCAGCAAAAAAATGTAAAAATGTGTTCATTAACTGTTTTACTTTATGCTTTGCTACAAAACATTGAAATATTTCAATCAACCTTTGAACTCTTTCGGGTGTGAATTTTGAATTCATTTCACTGTGTGTTAACGTTGTATTTTTTTATTAATTTACAGAAAAGTGTATTATTATAAATGTACAAAATTTCACTTTGTTTCTAATGAGTATATTGTCCATATAGGATTGAAGAATAGTAACCACATTCACTACACTACATAGCTAATATGTAAACGATGCACGTACAGTATGAATTTTCATCAATCAACACCCAGATGATGCACAGAGACGTGTAAGTACCAAGCTAGGGATGAAAGAAGAGACATTCCTGTGATTCATGTGTCCTTGCTCTACTCTGTTGTTACTGAACTGTCAAAGGGAACAGATTTGGATCACACATTTCTTGTCTCTCCTATTTTACTTCCGTCGAAAACGTTCTCTGATAAGTTTAAGACACAAGTGTAAACTGTAGTTTTAAACTACACTGCACTGTTGTACGTTATTTCCGTACATACAATATAAAATAAAGTGTCGTAATGGCACAGGAACTGGTTTTCATTTGTCATTGAAAATATGCATTGTCTCTGTTGTCCGTCGTCTCTGTTGGTGAATTTTGGAGATATAACAAAAGGCCAGTGCTTCAAATTTAGCGTTTGGGTCAGTAAAATGTGCTAACGGTTAAGAAGTGTATTGTGAGGGTACATTTTACATGGAGAAAGGGACACCCCTAATTATTGTCTCAGTAAGGATCAATGGCGTAGTCTGAAGCAGTGGCGTAGCAAAGGGTGGGCGGCGGGGGCGGGCTGCACCGGGTATCACCTTTTTTGGGGTGATGCCCACCCGGTCTCTCAACTTTAAGAACAATGTACAAAATAAATAAATAAATTGCTAGCATAAAAATTTCTTTTTCGGGGATTCCTCCACTATAATTAGCTCAGCTCTATGTATAATTCGGGGATTCCCGCAAAAGAGCCTGACGCTGTCCTGGGGGATTCCCCATCCCATCTTTGACGTTTTAGTTGCAACATTTCTCACTAATAATTGTTTGAGGCAATACAAAATATAAATCTCGATGAAGTTATTGCTGAGTTTGCAGCTGTCAAAGCTAGAAAGAAGACATTTTAACTGTATAACAATTCCTTTTTTGTCTTAGTTATTATTGTTTTGCTATTTCTTCAATATTATACATAATAAATTATCCATTCATTACCTTTAGGGTATCATATAAAATTTATTGCTTTTTACTTCCGATGGGGTGACATCACCAACTTCCGCACCGGGTTCCACCCAATGTAGCTACGCCACTAGTCTGATATTCTCTAGTTCCATTTGAATATTTTAAAACTTCTCTACAACTTGAAACTAATAATATATCTCAGTCAATATAATCAATCAACTAATTTTTCAAGTTACAGTTAACCATTAAAGTTACATGGCAATCTAATATGACACGAGTGGTGCGAAAATTCATGTTGATTTCTAATGTAAAAATTCCTCAGTTCTTGATAATTTACGATAAAACAACTAAATTAATATTATCATTCAAATTTTAATCTCCCTTCAAGACGTTTAAGTTTGTGTGAAGCGTTTTATGGGTGGAACAGGCTAAATGCTGTGTTCTATTTTGTCCCCAGCCATACCCGTCAGTAGATAGTAATATGGGGTTCCTGGCGCACTTTCGGAGCCGACCGAAAAGCAATGTAAAATACTGTTCAATGTACCATAAAGGAAGCTGAGAAATAACACAGCAAATCTCAATGAAAAATTAACCGAATCTACAGTCGTTCGTCTCCAAAAGCGATCGGTACATTACTATCTACTCTGTGGAATGAAAAATTAACCAAATCTACAGCTTCTACTTTCTTAAGCTGTGCTTTGTAAAATGTTGTCAAATCTGCTACGAATAAAGGATTTATCTTAATAAAATTTAATCAATTTAAAACATTTTTACTAAAAACATACTGTACTTTAATAAAAAACTTTTCTACTAAATAAACAACATGAACTCACCAAGCTCTCTTCAGTTTCTAGCATTTCAAAAACTTACAAAGAAAGACAATTTTAACGAGTTCAACGAATTACCAAAACATTTTAAAGAACAGTTGATACTTTCCTTAAATGATACAGAATTCAAAGAACTTGTAAAGTCTTTTGCAGAAAAAACGTCTAATGGAGTGTTTTACTATCGGCAAAAAACTAAAAAAGTAAGGGATTACATATTTAATATAATTACGAAAGATATTGAAAAGAAAGTAAAAAATAAACAAACAGAGAGTTTTCATCGTTTTTTTTATGACATTTTTCCCATATTATACGTTCTTTCAAGATAATCAAGACTTAATTGATGAATTTCTTAGGAATTTTTGTAAGTATCAAGATTTATCAACACAATTCATTAAAGAGCATTATAGAATTTTTCTTATAGAATATAGCCACATTTTGTGTGAAACAAAAGGTATTACTGTAGATAATATTCCATGTGATTCCTATGAAGAAAGACACCAACTATGGTTATCAAAACAGTACTATGACGTGGGGAGGGACTGCAAGTTTTAGAGTTAAGACTTTATTCTACAAAGTTAATTGTTATAATTTCTTTATCTTTAATAGTCTTCTTTCCAGTAACAACCAAGTGTAATTTTTCATTTTTGTTTAATTCTTTAATCTTTTTTTCATCCAAAACAGTCAAAAATCTGTTCGGCAAGTGTACTTTACAATCTTCCAACTCGGCAATTATTGTAAACCCGAATTTATCTTTCATTTTCTCCAAATTCAAGATTCTATGTTTCTTCCTTTCTTCCAATTCATTTAACTTCTTATACTCTTTAAACTTACATTCTCCAATATCATTTAACTCTTTCAAGAACTCCATTTAAATAGAAAAAATTCAAAGTCAAAAAGTGCAAAACCATTTCTCGGTCAACCTTTTCTCCTCCCTCTGTCTCTTTCTCTCTCCCTCTCTTTTTATGCCTATGACACGATCACTTCTGCCGTTTATAGGCTAGGATCTATATTCAGGCTAGAGAGAGAGAGAGAAGAGCGAGATACGGATAGAGAAATGGTTCCGGAATACGATCTGAATACTTCTGAACTTAGTGTTTCTCCGCTATGGCCACTCGCATTGAAACAGTTCAGAAGTAAACTTCCTAACCGACCAAACCGAATTCGCGGACATATATACTCAGCAACACAATACAACAGCCCATCGAGAAGTAAAAATTTAAGAAATTAATTTAAAATATAATTTGAAAATTACAAGTAACAAAATGTACGCATATTTAAAATAGGTAAAATTATCTAACATTTTGAAAAAGAAAATGTTATAATAGTAAACGGGAACACAATTTTTATTCTTAAAAGCAAATCTGCATTACCGACATTTTAGTTCCGAAAGATTGCGCTGTGTGTATCAATGACAGTCGAGGTGTGCTACTACAGACCGACCATCACGATAATCGCTTCGCCTGCGTCATATCCGTAGTGATATCACGCCGTGAGAGGCGCAATCGTTGGTTTACAAGCACCATTTAGTTAAATAAATTTTTCTATCTAAATGGAGCGCGAAAAAATATCATGTCCGTTCTGCAAAATAGAAATTTTAAGAAAAAACTATGATCGCCATTATAATTCTAAAAGTCATGAAAAAAACAAGCAAATTTACAATAATTAACTAAATTATTTAAGACAGTGGGCTAGAGAAAATAAAATTGCCGATCACGAAAACATGTTTAATATTGAGAAATTACGTGAATTAAAGAGAAATTTCAAAGTTGAAAAGAAAAATCTCGACCTATTTAATGATGAAAAACTTCATTCAATAGCTGAAAAGTTGGCTATCGGTACTAACGATAAAACCAAGTCTGAAATGATCGAAGAAATTGATAAAACTCTTAAAGTAAAATCCGAAAATATCATTGATGTAGAAGTTTTATCCTCAATACACGGTCTTTTCAAGCAATAACATTTTAACAAACTTGAACGACAATTCCATGTCAATTTACAAATATCTTTCAATTATGCGGTCAGAAATTAAAAGTTTAATCGAGAAATTTCAAGAAAATGTTAAAAATATGAAGGGCTATCTCTCTTTGGAATGTGAATACGAACGAACTTTAGTGAATGGTGAACCGCAAACATGTCTAATGTATTTTACTATCAAAGCAGACGAAATCTTTGACGTAAACGACTTTATTACTAAGCAATTTAATAAATTAACACATCGAGAACAAACGAATAATCCAAATAAAGGTTCCGGATGGACATTTAAAAGTTGTAAACAACTAGTTTTGAGCCTTAACAAACACGAAATGATGAATGCAGGATCATACATCGATTTACCAAAGAATATCAAAGATAAAAAAGCTTGTATAAATATAAAAAATAGAGATGATTTTTGCTTTATTTACTCAATAAGATGTGCTATTGAAAAACCAGAAAGAGACTGTGAACGTGTAAAGCAATACGAAAAATTTGTGAATGACGAAATATTTTCAGGTTTTGAGTATCCAATGTCTCTGAAAGATATACAAATATTTGAAAAACGAAGCTACAATTCCAAGTATAAGTATCCAACAATGTCTATCAATGTCTACAGTTTTGATGAAAATATTAACATTGTTCCGTTACAAATTTCTGAAAAATATGACGCTGAAACAAACATTGATTTATTGTATGTTAAACAAGATGATAAATCTCATTATGTTTTGATAACCGATTTAAATAAGCTTGTTTCTTCGCAGTTGTCTAAACATAAAGAAAGAAAATTTTTGTGTAGAAGATGTTTAAGCCATTTTTACAAATCTAGAGATTTAACAGATCACTTAGAAATTTGTAAAAATCATGAAGTTTGTAAGCCAATTATGCCATTTCCAGGTCAAACAACTAAATTTACTAATTATCAAAAGAAATTTAACCATCCGTACGTAATTTATATGGACTTTGAGAGCATATTAGAAAAAATTCCGACATGTAAGAACAATCCAGAAAGATCAACTACAACCAAGATTCAGAGGCACATTCCTTATGGTTTTACTCTATATTTAGTGTCGAATGTGACCAATCGCATGTACAAACCGATATGTTATCGTGCCAAAAATGAAGAAGATTTGAAAAACGTCCCGACAAAATAGTTTGAAGAACTCAATAAATTATCGAAATACATAGCGAAAAAATATAATTCTAAGAACATGAAACCTATGAAATTGACAGAAGAAGAAGAAATTTCGTATCAAAATTCAAACGTTTTGTCATATCTGTGAATGGTCTGCTTATGATGTTGAGTCAATTCAGTATGGTTTTACTCCTGATAGTTGGAAAGATAAGAGTTATAATAAAGTGAGAGATCATTGTCATTTAACCGGCAAGTTTCGAGGCGCAGCTCATGCATGTTGCAATCTAAATTTGAAATTTCCTCAGAATATTCCCGTTTTCTGCCACAATATGTCAAATTACGATACTCATTTGTACATAAAAGAATTGGCTAAACAATATGGAAATGTTGATTTGATTGCAAACACCGATGAAAAATATATAAATTATTCTGTAAATTCTGGATATGGCTATGAATTCGAAGGTGATAAGCCAAGAAAATTCATCAAGTTTTCGTTTGTAGACACGTTCAGATTCATGGCCTCGTCTATAGAAAAGTTAGCTAAAAATCTAAAGAGAGAAGACTTCAAACATACAAATCATTTTATACAAGATGGACTGAATGAGATAATAGAAAGACAGCCAAATGACGACGACGAGATTTTTAAAATTCTATCTGGAAAAGGAATATTTCCCTATGAATTTATCGACAGTAATGAAAAACTTGATTACACAGAAGAATTGAGAATTCAAGATTTCTATTCACTTTTGACAGATGAGAGCATATCTGAGAAAGATTTTCAACACTACTTAAATGTTTGGAACAAATTAAAAGAGAAAAATCTAGGAAATTACTCTGATCTCTATAACATTCAAGATGTTCTATTGCTCGCTGATATCTTTGAAAATTTTAGGAATATTTGTTTGAATTGCTATAAGCTTGATCCAGCACACTATCTAACAGCTCCCAGTCTTGCATGGGATGCTATGTTAAAATTAACGAAAATTGAGCTTCAGCTAATTAACGATTATAATATGTATTTGATGATTGAAAAAGGTATTCGCGGAGGCATTTCTCAGTGTATTAAACGATATGTGAAAGCAAATAACAAATATTTAAAAGATTTTGATAAGACAAAGCCCGAAAACTATTTACTCTATCTCGATGCAAACAACCTTTATGGGTATGGTCTTATGCAAAAACTGCCGTTTAGTGATATCAAGTGGATGGATCCTAAAACGTATACAAAAGAAGAGTGGCAAGAAACAATTTTAGAACTCACTGGCGACGAAGATTATGGCTATATTCTCGAAGTCGATCTTGGATATCCAACAAACTTACACGAACATCACAAGGATTTACCTCTTGCTCCAGAACATTTTAAAAACAAACTTTGCACAACTCTACTGGATAAAACTGAATACGTTGTTCATTCGAGAAATTTGAAGTTCTATTTGGAACAAGGTATGATTTTGAAACATGTGAATAGAGTTATTGCATTCGATCAGAAGCCTTTTATGAAAGAATACATTGATTTTAACACAAACATGAGAACCAAAGCTACAAGCGACTTTGAAAAGGACTTTTATAAGCTGATGAACAACTCAGTTTTTGGAAAATCTATGGAAAATGTGAGAAACAGATGTGATATTAAGCTTGGAAATGAAGAATTTTCAAATGCTTTAACATCTTTGACGACAACTGTATAGCGAGTCACATGTACAAACAAAAGGTTAAATTTAACAAACCGATTTACATAGGATTTTCAGTTCTCGACCTCTCAAAATTGCTAATGTACGAGTTTTATTACAACAAATTAAAGAAGTTTGATCCAGATTTGAATCTGTGTTACATGGATACAGACAGTTATTTTCTAGAATTGAAACGAGATCCTTTTAAAATTATTAAAGAAAATATAGATGACTTTGATACAAGTGATTATCCAAAAGATCATGAATGTTTCACTACTAAAAATAAGAAGGTAATAGGGAAATTCAAAGATGAGTTAAATAGCGAAGTTTTAGAAGAATTTTGTGGTTTAAGGTCTAAGATGTACTCGTACAAATATCTAGATAAAAACCCAGTTAGGTGTAAAGGAATTAAGAGAAGCGTTGTAAATAAAACAATAAATATCGAAAACTTGAAGAAATGTTTGTTCGAAGATAAAGAAGAATTTAGGGAGATGTCAGTCATCAAAAGTTATAAACATGAGTTTGTACACTGTTACCATAAACAAGCTGGCACTGAACGCTAAAGATGATAAGAGAATTGTCCTAGAAAATAAGATCGATACAGTACCGTATGGCTATGAAGCAAAATCTGATATATTAGACGAATTAAATAAACTTGGAAACTTTGATATGTAAATGGAAGATGATTTAATTCACTGTCACAAGTGTAAAAAGAAAACGAAAAATATAGATTCAAAAATCGTTCAAACTCAAAATGGATTGTATAGAATCGCTGCAAAATGTTCAAAATGTAAGACAAATAAGAGTAAATTTATAAAGAATCCTTATGAAAAACAAGTAAAGAAAGAATCTAAGAATAAGGAAGAAATCGAGATTGAAGCTAGAGAAATTCATGCACCAGTACGAAGAAAGTTTAAAAAGAGAAAAATTATAACATTAGGAATTGACGATTTATGGGCAGCAGATTTAGTTATAATGTCTAACTATTCAGATCAAAATGATGGATTTAAGTATATGTTAAATGTTATTGATACTTTCTCAAAATATGCTTGGTCAAGAGCTATCAAAAGAAAAAACGGTAAAGATGTTTCAAAAGCCTTCGAAGATATAGTAAAAGATGCCATAAGGATCAATCACAAACCTCCTAACCTACTTCATACAGATAAGGGTTTAGAGTTTAAAAATAAAGAATTTAACGATGTTTTGAGGAAATACAACATTAAGATTTATCATACTGAAAACGAAGAGAAATCAAGTATTGTAGAGAGATATAACAGAACTCAAAATGAGAGAATGAAAGTAATTTTTGAGATTAATAAAAACTTTAAATGGATCGATATTCTTCAAAAAATCGTAAACAATTATAACGATACAGTTCACAGCACAATCAAAATGAAACCGAAAGACGTAGATAAGGATGCAGAAAAGGAGTTATTAGAGACCGTTTTCAAGTATGTTCCACCTGAAATTCACACGAAAACTAAATTTAAAGTCAATGATCATGTAAGAATTGTTAGTAAAAAACAAACATTTTCGAACAAATATAAGAACAATTGGTCAAGAGAAATCTTTGTGATTTATCAAATTAATAACACAGATCCTGTAACTTATAGTATAAAAGATTTAAATAATGAAGAAATAACCGGAAAGTTTTATGAATATGAATTGAAGAAGTCAAAACTGTAATTTTCTATATATAAATGGCGCATCAAAAGAAATGTACAAAGTGCAAAGAATTTAAAGATTTAAATGAATTTTATAAAGATAAAAATAGGAAAGATGGAATGCATTATAATTGCAAAGATTGTGAAAGGGAATATCATAAAGAATTATATGATAAAATAGAAAAATTAACTTTGGAAGATAAAGAATGTCTTAAATGTAAAGAAACTAAAAAAATTTCAGAGTTTAATAGTGATCACTATAGTAGAGATAAGAAAGACTCATATTGTAAAGATTGTGTAAAGAAGAATCACCATAGATTATATTATGAAGATACTCAATGTGAATGTGGAAGAACTATAAAATGGTTAAATAATTATCAAAAACATTTACAAACAAAATATCATAATTCAAGAGTTTAACATTTTCATCGTGTAATAATTTTTTCTATATAAATGGAGTCTCAAAAGAAATGTACAAAGTGTCAAGAAGAGAATAGAAAAGACTGTTATTGTAAGGAATTATACGTTAAAATGGACAAATTAACTTTAGAAGAAAAAAATTGTTACTTTTGTAAAGAAATTAAAAATATTTCTGAATTTAATAACTGGCAGTATAGTAAAGATAGAAAAGATGCTTTTTGCAAAGATTGTGCTAAAAAAATTTTCAGCGAAAGTTATAAAAACGAAATGCCTTGTGAATATGAAAAAAAGATTTTACAATGGTTACCTAGTTATGCTAAACATTTACAAACAAAATATAATAAATCGAGAGTTTTTAGTAAAATTTAGAAACATTTTCATCGTGTAATTTAGATATTCTATAAATCAGTCGAGATTCTGCCATATTTGTAGTAAAATGATTTCCGTTGTATAAAATATTCAAAGATTCTTTCATTTGGTTATACAGATTGATAGAATTTGGTTCGTCATCAATGAACAAAATCTCTAATTCAGGATAATTTATTTTTAGATGTTTTAATCGGTTTGGTATTTCTCGTTTCTGAGCTCTGATAACGTAATAAGGCCATTCCCACATGTGATTCTTCTTAATTAACACAAAAACATGGTGTTTTTTCTTATCAAAATCTTTACAAACAAGGTCTGGTTTCATTAAGTCAATTTTTTACACTTTGTTTTGCGATTATTTCCGTTTTGATTTCATCTTTAATTTGCAAGTGTTTAACTTCGTCCTCTAAATATTTAATCTTGTTTTCAAGTTTGTACTCACCAAATTTACGAATACTTGGCAAAACTTCTTCTAAAACCCAATCTTGAAACATTTCTGCTATCTTCGTTTTTGATTTCAGTATTAAAGAATATATGCCCGGTTCATTAATGAAAATAGTGTTTTTTTGAAAGTTTGAAGGTAAGAACGATTCGTTCCCCCCTTCTGAATCTATGTTATCGTAGTTTTTTTTATATTTGTCTTTAACGTGATCTCTAATCGCTTTCATCGTATTTTTAAATTCCAATATTTCTGCAATATCTTTTGCTTTAAACCAAAATTCATTATTATCATCGACAATTGTAAAGATATGTTTGTTTTCAAATCTAAGTTGATTATTGAGTAGGTCTACAACTGACTCCATTTAGATAGAAAAGAAATTTAACTAGTAATTTTTATTTTGAGAATAAAGCCCAGATTCATTAATGAAAACAGTGTTTTTTTGAAAGTTTGAAGGCGGGGGCGAATCACCCCTACCTTCAGAATGTATGTTTTCGAAGCTTTTTTTATATTTTGGGGTCCATTTTAATCCTTTTTCAATCTTAAATATATTGTTGTTTTACTCTCATTATTTAATAGATTTCCTTCAGAGTCTTGAATAGTCAGAACGATTTTTTTGAATTCTTTTAATATTTTTTTCTAATTGGAATATAATCGATTTCATTCGGTTTTTCACTGATTTTTGATCCATAAGCAACATTTGGGAAAAAAGTGTACAAAATTTCCGATTCTTTGTGTAAATGTTCGGTTATGATTTTCAAAACTAGGTTCAACGAGATTGCAGTGCACTTCAATTACATCGAACGGTCTAAATTTTGGCGTTTTATTTCCTAAATATACCTGATTTGGCTCAATAGTTTCTTGAACAAACCCTAACAATTCTACAATAATTGCTGAAAAACATTATTCTTACTGGTGATTTTATTTGAATTTTATTAGAGAGATAATTTTTTTGCATTTCAAACTTGTTTTCGTCAAAGTTTAAAGATTTTTCTGATTGTTTTGAATGTTTTCAGATAATTTTTAAGGGAATTTTTTATTTGATCGAAAGTATAATATCCTTTGTTTAAACCATAATATTTTGTTATGTTCTTCTCACTAAATCCTATACAATAAGGAGAACTTTCACTAATATTTATTACAAAATTGTCAGAATAAAAACCGCTTAAACCGATAAAATAATTTGATTCTTCCTCTAAGTGTATAGGATGTTCCAAGTTTAAAAATAATTGAGAGCTTTCTGAAGTCAACTTGAACAGCTTCATTTTCGCAAGCGTTGCTTCAAGATGAAAATCTTCTATTTAAATGGAGAAATTTTTAAAGCAAAAAGATCAGATAAAACTTCAAACGTTTGAAGAAAATAAGAAAGATCAACCAATCAGATTGTTAATTGTTGGTTCAAGTGGATGTGGAAAAACAACTTTATTATTGAATTTTATCTACAATAGGTTGATTCCTTATTCCAATTTGTATGTTTTTAGTAAATCTTTAGAACAAGATGCCTATAAAAAATTACAAGAAAGATTTGAAAATATTGAGAAAAACTTAAACAAAAAAATATCACATTTTTATAATGCTTCTGAGGACATAGTTCCGTTAAGCGAATGTAAACCGAATTCTTTAATCGTTTTTGATGATTGTATTTTGGAAAATCAAGACGTTATTAAGGAATATTTCGTAATGTCCCGTCACAAAAATATCTCTTGTATCTATCTTTCTCAATGCTTTTCAAAGGTTGATAAACAAGTTATAAGAAATAATCTGAATATTTTGTGTGTTTTTAAGCAAGATGATCACTATTCGAGAAAGATTTACAACAATTATGTTGGTTCTGATATGAGTTTTAAACCACTTTATTGAGTTGTGTGATAAAATTTGGAAGGGAAAGACTACGGATTTTTAACAATTAATCTAACTTTGAAGCCTAAAAATGGTAAATATTTTGAATAAATTTTCTAATATAAATGCTGCTCAGTGGTCTCGATAAAATATTTGTTACAATTATTTTTACATTATCTTTACTTTTTATTTACATTATGAAAACAACTGAAAAACGGTAAATCTGTTCACGTTCCACGTTCACGTTCCACGTTCACGTTCATGTTTCACGTTCATGTTTCACGTTCGTGTTTACGTTTCACGTTCGTGTTTCACGTTCGTGTTTCACGTTCGTGTTTACGTTTCACGTTCGTGTTTACGTTTCACGTTCGTGTTTACGTTTTCACGTTCGTGTTTACGTTTTCACGTTCGTGTTTCACGTTCGTGTTTACGTTTCACGTTCACGTTTTTACGTTCCGTGTTCACGTTTCGTGTTCACGTTTCCACGTTCCACGTTTACGTTTCAAAATTTTCCTAAATAAATGGCGAACGTAACTTCTGAAGAAGCGAAAAAACTTGGTCAAATCGAAAAGAAATTAATCAAAGAATTTAAAGAACAGATTCGAATGGATGAAGAAGAACAAGAACTTATTCAAAAAATTAATCAACCTGTAACTTCTGCAATAAAAAATGTTGAGGGCAAAAATTGAAAATGTTTTAAGCGATAATCAAAATTTGATGAATTTGGTTCCAGTTGTACGACAATTTGCTGATATTTCGATACCAGAATCTGAGTTTGAATTGCCAAAATTACCATCTTCAACACCATTTAGACCTCGAATCATTGAAGACTCTACCATAGTTGAACCAATAAGTCCTGGAACAACGGATATAATAATTGGTGAAATTGGTAAAAAATTTCTTCCTAGAGCAAAGGATGATAAATTTGGTTTGTATTGGGACAGAAAAAAGAAAAGTTTTATGATTGGAAATTTGCCCGTGAATTTTGAGCATAATGATATCATTATTAATGAAAAAACATATAAAGGAACTCAAGGTTTATGGAGATTATTAACAGGCACTGATGTTCCAAAAGATAATTTATATTCTGAAGAAGATTTGAAAAAGTATACAGAAATTTTATGGGAATCTGACTCAATTTACAAAAATAATGATCCATCAACTAAGAAACCAAAGTCAAGTAAAGGTAAAAAATATCTCAATTTGATTAAACCAATTTGGGAAAAACGAATCGAAGGATCAGGTGTAAGAAAATACAGTGATAATAAGATTGAATACAGATATATCGACGATTTGACAAAACTCGATGGAATTATTAATTATATTTATGCTCAAGAAAAGGCTGGAAACAACAATTTTTTGAACGAAAAGAAAGCGATTAAAGATTTTATTTCGAACAAACTTGATGAAATGATTGAAAAAACCTGATGGAATTAAATATTTAAAACGAGTTTTGCCGGCAATAAGTTCATCTATGATTGAAGGTAGCGGACTTTTGAATGATTTTATCAACAATTTACCTTTTGAATTACACGTACCAACTTATCAGTATCTGGGGCCTGGCACAAAACTCGAAAAAAGACTAAAAAGAGGAGATCCTGGTATAAATAAATTAGATCAAGCTGCTATGGAACACGATATTTTTTATGCAAAACATAGAGACACAAATTCCAGACATATCGCAGATAAAGTTTTTGCAAGATAAGGCAATGGATAGATTTTTATCAAAAGATGCTAGTTTAGGTGAAAGATTTGTTGCGCTTCCAACAGCTGGAGCAATGTTTTTTGAAGAGAAAAACTAGGAATGGGAATCGAAGAGAACTTGAAATTTTAACTATATAAATGGAGGTGAATGTAAATTTTCAGCAAAAATCAGAAAGAAAAAATAAAATCCGCTTTTAAGAAGAAAATACCCGTTAGTATTCAATTTAAAATAGATCAACTAAAAAATGGCGAAGATAAGATATTTTTAACAAATAGACAATACAATAAACTCGAAAAACATAAGAAAAACAATAAAGGAACCAGAATAGAATTTTCTTATAATCAGTTGAAAGAACTTAAAAATGGTGGACTTTTGAAAGATTTATTAGATTTTGGAGAAAATATTCCAGTTGTTAAAAATGTTGTTCCTTATGTTCGTAAAGCTGCTCCAATCGTTTAAAAAAGATGTGATTCCTATTGTTCGAAACATTTTAAATTGGTTAGATAAAGAGTTGGAAGATGTTACAGGATCTGGATTAGATGAAAAAACTTTGAATTACGTGAAATCAAACATTGAAAAAAAAATTTAAACCTTTAACATTCGGAGAATTGGAAGAAATCTGCAAAAATATTAAACATTTTAGAGGAATCTTCATGAGAGATACATTACCTGAAAAAGTTAAGAAATTTGAATGTGGAATTGTGAATTTAGACTCGATTATGGGAAGTGGAACGCATTGGATTTGTTATTATAAAAATGATAAGAATGCATGTTATTTTGATTCGTATGGAAGAATTGAGGACAAACCACCTATAGAATTGATTAAATATTTGAAAAAATCAAGCGTCTACTACAATGATTCTCAGATTCAAGACTATAAAGATCCCCCAATTTGTGGTCATTTATGTGTTTTTGTTTTGAATGAACTGAGTACTGGTAAAGATTTTAAAGAAGTTGTTAACAAATTATTACTTAATAAATATGGATTCACAAAATATTTTTGACGTATTTGGAACACAAATTATTCAAAATGTAGATAATAGTTTGAATTTTGATAGTTTGAGAAATGAGTTTGATAACAAGTTAGAAAATTTATTACAAAACCTTCCAGATTCAGATATGTTTGCTGTCGAGATTGAAGATTTTAAAGCAGAATATGATAACAAACTTGCAAATTTCATGAGTTCAAATGAAGTTGCTGATAAAATAAAAACATTGGAAAAAGAAGTTGATGATGGTGTAAAAAAATTATTTACCAATTTAATGTCTCATATCGAAAAAGCTGATAAAATTACTGAAGCGATCAAAGTTGAAAAGAATTATGTTAGTTTGGCTAATAAAAAAAGAATTGTCGGTGTTCGACCTGGTATTGACAAACATGATGTTGTTGTTAAAGAACAAATTTTAAAACCTCTAAAATTATCAGAAAACATCGATATTGTTGATTTACATGATCCGAATGTTAAAAATGCCTTAGATTTTAAAGGAAAAAGAATTAGCGGTGTTAGTAAAGGAATTAATCCATTTGATGTTGTTGTAATGATTCAATTAGAAGATCCTATTAAAATGTTTAATGAACTAAAACAAAATTATGAGAATCATAAACAGCATGTTAAAGATTTTACAACAGAAGTCTATGAAAAACTTGATGAAAGAAGTAAAAGATCAGTAGACGATGTTGGTGAATTACTTGATAAAGTAAATAAACTAGAAGAAAACTTTAATACATATAAAAATGATGTTAATGTATTAGTTGGTGCAGTAATTAACAAAATTCTGGAAGATTTTGATACACGTTTCAATGAGAAAGTAACACATAATAATGAATTACTTAAAAGAATAGATGATCAATACTCTTTATATCTCGATAAAGTAAATAAACTAGAAGAAAACTTTAATAAATTTAAAGAAGATGTTAATAAAACTTTTGAAAATATTGATAACAGATTTAATGGATTAGGCGGCTATGATGACTAATTTTCCTTATATAAATGGCGCTCATATATTGTGTGAGATGTAAAGAAAAAACTGCAACAAATGATATAAAATACTATGCAAACATCAATGGAGTTAAGAGAATTTCTGGAAAATGTGCTGAATGTAACGCAAAAAAGAGCCAATTTATAAAAACTTGATTTTGAAATTTTTTTCCTAATAAATAGAGATGGCGGGACATTACAGTGCTTTCGATCTTTTTATCATGCAACACGAAAGAGATTTGAAAAAAGAACATTGGGATGACATTTCTCAAAAATATGAATTATCCGAAGATATGATGAGATTATACGTAAACAAATTGAATTGGTATAACATTGCTAAATATCAAACTTTATCATCAGAGTTCATTCAAGAAAATATACATTATCAATTAAAAGATCATATGTCTGTTCTTTGTCTCTATCAACACTTGAGTATAAAGTTTTTTGGATGAAAAATAAAGATACAGTTGATTGGAACAATATTATAGATAGCGGTTACTATCCTGTGCAGATTTTATTGAAATATGTGACCGAGATCGCAAAATTTAAGGAAGAGAATCCTGAATATGACGAAGTAGATCATTAAAAAATGACTCTAATCTTTTTAATTATTTTACTAAAATTTATATCTTTTCTTATAAAAACGTACATTAGATCGATGAAAAAATGATACACGATGTTTAAAATTTCTAAATTTTTCTCTTATTAAATGGCGGACTACAGAAAATATGCTAGTGATATTGAAAGGGCGGAGTTTAAAAATTTCTATCCAATTAGTAAACAACATTTGAATGAACCGAATAAAAGAACTGAGTTTAATATTGATTTTGGAGATAACTTTTGCTCGTCTAACTTCCAGTTTTTATATTTCTGGAACTTTAACAAAACAAGATGGTCAAGCATATCTTGGAACTGATAATGTTAGATTAATCGATAATTTTATACCGTTTTTATTTTCTAAGATTGAAGTAAGAAAACACAATAAATTGATAGAAGAAGTCGAAAACTGTGGCCAATTAAGCACAATTAAAGGAACTATTTCGTATTCAAAAAGTGATGTTATTTCTCAAACTTCTAATGGCTTTGAATCAGATTTTAAATTTGGTGTTTTTTGAAGCAGCTGGAAATTTATCTCATTTTGGATTAGGATTTTTTGAAAATGTTACTATTCCGATCTATAAAGGAGGATTTTATCTAAGTTTTATAAGAGCAGAAGACGATGATGTGATTCTGAAGACTGCAACTGGAAATGTTATGCCTGTTGATGGAAAAATAACAATTACAGATTTTTTTATTAGAGTTCCAATGATTGATTATAAAACCACGAGTAAAATTAGGTTGATTGATGAAATTACAAAAAGTCAAAACATTATGTTTTAATTTTCTAGATTGGCAATGTATTGAACAAAAAGGTATTTCCGGAACAACTTATTCGTTCGATATTACAAATATTTATAGAAATATCTTCAATCCCAAGTTCGTTATTATAGGTTTTCAAACAGATAGACAGAATAATCAAGAAAGAAATCCTTCAAAGTTTGATAGTTTGGATGTAAAAAATATCAGAGTAAAATTGAACGGTTCTTATTATCCAGATGAATTACAAATTTTAAACATTTCCGGAGGTCTTTTCAGAATCATGTATCAAGATTTTAAGAAAGTTTACTGTAATAATAAGGAAATGTATTACAATCCTAAAGAATTTTTAGCGAATAGACCTATTTATGTCATTGATACAACAAAGAGTTTGACAAATATTTCTGGTTCAAAGAACGATATAATTATCAATATGGATTTTCAAAAAGCTGTTACAAACGCGATTTGTTATGTTGTTTGTTGTCTCTGAGAAATTTTTAGCCTATGATGTGATTAAGAACGATATTAGAGAAATTCAGTAGTTAATGATGTTCATATTATTCTCTTTCATTCCTTCTAATATTTCAAAAATATACTCTTTCGCCACTGAAAAAATCCCGATTTCTCCCGTAATAATCTTTATAATCGTACACATAATATCCTAAATAGTTGTACAATAGAATGAAATTATTTCTATTTATCTCTGTTGTAGAAATGTAAACACAAACATTTGCGCTGAAAAATTTATATCTCGGCAGACTTAGTTCCATAATCTCCATTTATAAAAAAATCTTTTCTGTTTAAATGGAAGAGTATAATGCCAACTGTTACAAGTGTTCTAATAGAGGAGAAATTATCGATAAAAGATATTTAGTTTGTAGAGATTGTAATTTAATTTTGTACGAAAGACCTAAACCTAAGAAATTTCGAAATAAACTAACACATTTGAATAATCTGCTTATGAAATTACAATACGGAGACAAGAAGCAAACAAAATTTGTTACAGAATTTAGAAAACAGAATAAAAATTTTTACTTATCTCTTGGAACCGTTGAAAAAATTATTTTCCTTTTCAAAGAATACATTAGGTTTGTAGGTATCGATACACACGTTTATTATGAAAAGATATTACCTGTATTTTTTCATTATCTAGATGTAGAATTTGTTTATGATTTTGAACCAGAAATCCTCGATTATTTTATAGTACATTTGGAGAAATTAAACGAAGAACCTCGTGAAAAGAATGCGGTTTTACTCACATTCTCCCCGACTTCTCGAGTGATTGTTAGCAAATTTCATTTTTTCCGTCTTTAAATTTTTTCTATTTAAATGGAGTTCTTGAAAGAGTTAAATGATATTGGAGAATGTAAGTTTAAAGAGTATAAGAAGTTAAATGAATTGGAAGAAAGGAAGAAACATAGAATCTTGAATTTGGAGAAAATGAAAGATAAATTCGGGTTTACAATAATTGCCGAGTTGGAAGATTGTAAAGTACACTTACCGAACAGATTTTTGACTGTTTTGGATGAGAAAAAGATTAAAGAATTAAACAAAAATGAAAAATTACACTTGATTGTTACTGGAAAGAAGACTATTAAAGATAAAGAAATTATAACAATTAACTTTGTAGAATAAAGTCTTAACTCTAAAACTTGCAGTCCCTCCCCACGTCATAGTACTGTTTTGATAACCATAGTTGGTGTCTTTCTTCATAGGAATCACATGGAATATTATCTACAGTAATACCTTTTGTTTCACACAAAATGTGGCTATATTCTATAAGAAAAATTCTATAATGCTCTTTAATGAATTGTGTTGATAAATCTTGATACTTACAAAAATTCCTAAGAAATTCATCAATTAAGTCTTGATTATCTTGAAAGGACGTATAATATGGGAAAAATGTCATAAAAAAAACGATGAAAACTCTCTGTTTGTTTATTTTTTACTTTCTTTTCAATATCTTTCGTAATTATATTAAATATGTAATCCCTTACTTTTTTAGTTTTTTGCCGATAGTAAAACACTCCATTAGACGTTTTTTCTGCAAAAGACTTTACAAGTTCTTTGAATTCTGTATCATTTAAGGAAAGTATCAACTGTTCTTTAAAATGTTTTGGTAATTCGTTGAACTCGTTTAAAATTGTCTTTCTTTGTAAGTTTTTGAAATGCTAGAAACTGAAGAGAGCTTGGTGAGTTCATGTTGTTTATTTAGTAGAAAAGTTTTTTATTAAAGTACAGTATGTTTTTAGTAAAAATGTTTTAAATTGATTAAATTTTATTAAGATAAATCCTTTATTCGTAGCAGATTTGACAACATTTTACAAAGCACAGCTTAAGAAAGTAGAAGCTGTAGATTTGGTTAATTTTTCATTCCACAGAGTAGATAGTAATGTACCGATCGCTTTTGGAGACGAACGACTGTAGATTCGGTTAATTTTTCATTGAGATTTGCTGTGTTATTTCTCAGCTTCCTTTATGGTACATTGAACAGTATTTTACATTGCTTTTCGGTCGGCTCCGAAAGTGCGCCAGGAACCCCATATTACTATCTACTCCCGTCTTTAGTTTATTGAGAAGTAGTAGAACGACTAAGAGCGAGGAAATAACATTTGAAAAATCATGTGATTAAGGGTAAAAAATAAAATATTGTATAGTGCCTGTAGTTTAGTTTATTTTTCTTTGGTAAAATGTTACAGTTTTTGTGAATTTTGCTGTTTTCTGGGTTAGTTATGACTGAGGCCAACACCCTGTCATTTTAAGCTAATCAGACTGGAAAATGACTAGATTAGAGTGGAAAAAAAAAACAAAAAACGATATCTAAACACACTATAATTTAGCAATTTATAAATAGCCCAATGGCAGAACCGAAGATAGCTGTGCTGTACCTGGAGAGATCAGTACGCCTTGCAATTCGGCATCGCCCACATGACCGAGGAGGAGGAGAATCCACCGGCACCCCTGGTCCACTTGTTCACCCAGTGTTGACAGTTGCACCTGATGACGTCGTAGTAGTAGACGCCGTCCTTGTACTTCATAGCGTCAGCCACAGCCTCTTCCCTCGTCCTGCCGTTATAGTTCTGACCCCAGTTCTGGCAACTACCCGTGTTGCACCCGCCCACTCCGGAGTACTGCATCTCCCTGATGTACGCGGTCGTCGAGAAGTTCTTGGTGCCGGTGGCGACGGTGTGGATGACCGTGTCCGGACCTGTAGCCAGCATCCAGTGCTTCGGCCCTCGGGAGCCCAGAAAGCTGTTCAGGTGACAGCTGATGACGTCACCAGCTTGCATGTCCAGAGAATCCAGACACGCCGAGTGCGAGGAGCCCATCTCCTACACAACCGCCCACCACGTTAGGATGGCGAAGACAGAAGCGAGTCTGTTCCGTTATCGGTGTTGCAAGATAACGCGAGCTCCCAACTGATAACACTGATATCTCTTACGTCTAGGTAGATTACATTTCCCAATCGTTGAAAAGGCAAAGTGGCCTCATGATGAGTCATGATGAAACATCTTTGTTCCTTTGACTTTGCTAGAGAATATACCTAGTAGTAGACTTTGCATTCATAGGGGTTGTACGATAAATTCTCTACCAGGCTAAATTTTTATAGTTGCAATCTACCTGAACCAATAATGACATTATTTTTATTTACTAATTATAAAATGTCAGGTATGATTTGTTATTGTCAATGTCCACTTAATATACCATATTTTATTATGCTTATACTTAGCACCGTTTCTGTATTTCCTGCTAGATAACTCTCGATCAAAACTTTTTAACCGTGTCTGCAGGGGCCTTATCAAACAGACTAAGGAGGAGAGTCGCAAAGTGCACTGGTCACTCAGAAGATTTATAACTCCGCTTTTTTCTATCTCAGGCCCAAGATCAAGAGCATTAGGGCATCGGCTATCGCATTGATTAAATTTTGTAACGTTGTAAATGCATGCTCTTTTACAATGCAACAATTACAACATTCAATACAGTATGCGCTTACTGTCCATGACGTTTTTGTTATCCAGATCACAACTAATGTAAATACATGCGTTTTTAACAATGCACAAATCACAACGTTCACTACAGCATGCTCAGATTGTCCATTATGTGTTTATGGAAGTCTACATGTCATACCCTTGCCCCAGACACGTTATGATCCAGATCACAACAAATGTAAACACATGCGGTTTTACAATGCAACAATCACAGAGTTCACTGCAGCATTCTCTGATTGTCCATTATGTGTTTATGGAAGTCTACATGTCATACCCTTGCCCCAGACACGTTATGATCCAGATCACAACAAATGTAAATACATGCGGTTTTACAATGCAACAATCACAGAGTTCACTGCAGCATTCTCTGATTGTCCATTATGTGTTTATGGAAGTCTACATGTTCATACCCTTGCCCCAGACACGTTATGATCCAGATCACAACAAATGTAAATACATGCGGTTTTACAATGCAACAATCACAAAGTTCACTACAGCATGCCCTGATTGTCCATTATGTGTTTATCGAAGTCTACATGTCATACCCTTGCCCCAGACACGTTATGATCCAGATCATAACAAATGTAAATACATGCGGTTTTACAATGCAACAATCACAAAGTTCACTACAGCATGCCCTGATTGTCCATTATGTGTTTATGGAAGTCTACATGTCATACCCTTGCCCCAGATGTGTGTGTGTGTGTGTGTGCGTGTGCGTGTGCGTGTGCGTGTGCGAGTGCGTGTGCGTGTGCGTGTGCGTGTGCGTGTGCGTGTGCGTGTGCGTGTGCGTGTGCGTGTGCGTGTGCGTGTGTGTGTGGTAATATAACATATTAAACGTGGTTTAAAAAATTATTAATATCAGGAAGTTTATATTAAGTATTTAGGCAAATGTGTATATTGTGATTATTCTTGCAAAATTCTAAGATATTTTCTCAAATCTTCCCCAATTTCACTGGTCATAATCTATATTAAGAATACAAGCGAACACCCACTGTAGCAGTACTAAAAAAACAAATGTGTAACAAAAAAGACAAAATATTTTTTCTTACATTCCTATATTACTCTTTTATACTCATTTACTTTGATATTTTCAATTCATCGCATTTTAATAATATCTGAGGACATATGGAATATGTTTATGAATGAAATTTTATGTAATAATTTTTGTTTCTTACTATAGACAAATGTTGTTTAATTTTGATCTAAAAACTTGCAGAAGGTTATAAATTGGTTGTACTCTCAGTGTGAGATTTGTCAGAGAATTAAGTTCCAAACCAATTAAACAATTTTGTTACCATAGTAATACTTATAAATTCATTTTAAATTCAAAGTTAAAGCAATAAACACCATTATCTTTTCTAGCCCCTTGAAGCTGAAATTAGACAAGCCAGCCGGGCTTCAGTAATACAAATTACGAGAAGTAAAGAAATTTGGTGTGAGATTCACTAAATTCACAGTCACTCACTTCGCGTCCAGTCACCAACAGCGAGAAGTGAAGAAATTTGACGTGAGATTCTCTAAATCCACGGTCAATCACATCTTGTTCAGACGCCATCTGCGAGAAATGAAGAAATTTGGCGTGAGATTCACTAAACCCACGGTCACTCACTTCGCGTCCAGTCACCAACAGCGAGAAGTGAAGAAATTTAGCGTGAGATTCACTAAATACACGGTCACTCACTTCGCGTCCAGTCACCAACAGCGAGAAGTGAAGAAATTTGGCGTGAGATTCACTGAACCCACGGTCACTAACTTCGCGTCCAGTCACCAACAGCGAGAAGTGGAGAGAAATTTGGCGTGAGATTCACTAAATCCACGGTCACTCACTTCGCGTCCAGTCACCAACAGCGAGAAGTGGAGAAATTTGGCGTGAGATTCACTAAATCCACGGTCACTCACTTCGCGTCCAGTCACCAACAGCGAGAAGTGGAGAAATTTGGCGTGAGATTCTCTAAATCCACGGTGACTCACTTCGCGTCCAGTCACCAACAGCGAGAAGTGGAGAAATTTGGCGTGAGATTCTCTAAATCCATGGACACTCACTTCGAGTTCAGTCATCATCTCCGAGAAGTGAAGTAATTTGGCGTGAGATTCTCTAAATCCACGGTCACTCACTTCGCGTCCAGTCACCAACAGCGAGAAGTGAAGTAATTTGACGTGAGATTCTCTAAATCCACGGTCCACTCACTTCGCGTCCAGTCACCAACAGCGAGAAGTGGAGAAACTTTGTGTGAGATCCTTTAATTCCAAAATATCGGACTTTGTTTCCAGTTGCCAACTTCAAGATGTGAAGTCATTTTGAGTGAGACCCTCTATATTCAAAGTTATGATTTGGTGTACCCCATATGGCCAGCTGCTTCAAAATTAACAGTCTATGAGCTGTCTCAATCTTGGATATAACACAAGACTGGGGGGTGGCGGAGGGTTGATTTTCTTTCTTTGTATTATACAAATTATTAAAAAAAATACATAAGTAATTATTGAACGAGTATTTTTTCAATGGTTATGTTCTCAAACTATGCTATCTTAAAAACTTGCTTGTTTAATAGACAGTAATGGATTTTGTGATAGAGAATAATTTGAATTAATTTAACAGGAACGGATGGGGTTGAACAAAGAACTATAAGCCATGCTTGGTTTTGTTATTTCAAAAAATGACTTCTTTATTTTTTAAGTTTAGGCGTCAGATATTCAGCACAACGCACTAAACAAGCCGATTAGAATATATTAGTTCTCGTAGTCCACAGGGCCGTAACTCCGAAGAAGAAAACAAGTAGCAATCTTAAATAAACAATATATATATATATATAATTATAATATATTATAATTAATTATAATATAATTATAATATTATAATTATAAAATAATTATAATATAATTATAATCAGTTATATAAAATATATAAAACATAAAATCTTAGACCTATATTTTTACTGATACGTCGTAATCAGAAAATACTTCAGTCAAACCCTGAAATAACTTTCTTCCATAGTCAACATTTGTAACCGCGGTCTGTGGTTCAGACAACGGTTGCATACTAAAGACGACTTTGTATAAGTATCTGGAGAGCATCACAATTCAATACTCTGTTGAAAAATGAACACCTAGGATTACAAATTAATTTTGAAGAACGTCTACACTAGCCCCGGGGATTACCGACCCTTGAAACGGCCCTGGCCTTGTAAGCACTGGACTAGCCTAACCTCAAAATGCTTTCCTACAGCCTACGTGCTGTTTATTTTCCCGATTTAGGCCTGCTACAGCATACCATAGGCTACAATGTGTGCAATCAGTTATTGCCAGCCTACAAGAAAGTCTTATGGCCAAAAACTTCTGTTATTAGAAAAGGTATAAAATTAGGAGTGACGAACCAAACGACAACTTCTCTAATTGCGCTGTAATAAATTTGCTAAATTGTACAAATGTGTACATCTCGCTACTTGGGTATTAGCGTGGGGTGTAATTTATTATGACACGGAATAAATAAATAAACACTCACCTACTTGGTGCTCTTAATTTTCTTTCCCTAAATCAATTATATTGTATAACTAAGCAGTTGTATTAGTACGCTTTCTTCCATCAAAAGCGACAAGTTTGAAAAACTTCGCTACAACGACAAAACTTAGTTATTTCGCGCTACTTCAAACATAACCTCAAAACAACCTTTCGTTCCCTTGATGTTCATTTCCCGTTCCCAGTGCTGCAATGCAGACAGCTGATTCACAGCCTGATAATATGACGTCGCTAATCGCGATCATAACCACTGCCACCAGCTGCCGTAACATTAATCCACTGCCAAAATATCTGTGCTTCACTTCAAAATTTGGCTCGTTAAAACATTTTAAATGGAATGATTACAACTCAGCTATTAAGAATCGTATGAATTAATAAAATAAATACTGGAACAATCAGATTACGAGTACGGTACATGTTAAGTATGTAAAAGCTGGTAAATCTGGAATATAATTCAGGAATTCTACTCCCCTTTCCAACCCTCACAATCCTGTCATGTTTGTCCAGGTGTCTTCCTCTACAGTGCCAACTGCAGCAAAGCATTTGCGTTGAATTGTATTTTTATTTTACTTATTTTGAATTTGGTGCCAGTTTAGGTATGGGCATAGGCATGCATAGTTTTGAGGTTCATTTGTATTTTTTTATTATTTTCATTATTTTCCTTGCTTGAATGTTCTAATACTGAAGAAGTGGGCAAACTTAAGTTCTCATATGATTTTTACCATTTAATATTGCACATGATCGAAATCCTGTTATTCTATTCCATTATCATTATGTATTTGGTTTAAAAAGATGTTAATCAACATTGTCAAGTACTAATTCCAACTGAAAGCAGACAGTCCAACGGCGGCCCTTCAAGTTTTACGGAACCTGCCCTTGCAGTTGAGGACTGAGTCTATTGTACAGCCCCTGCAGTTTCACTGCGTTACTCTGCTTAACTTTGCTGTTAAGCAAATTGTATCACTAGTATGACAGGTGCATTTAGTTGATCTCGTATTCTTATTTTAATGTGGTGAAAACTGTTTTTGTTTGAGTTATGATTTTAATTTCAGAACCATTTCATTTTTTAATAACGTTTGATGAAGTTGCATGTTATATTTCAAGTCTATAGCTCATTTTATTCTCAAAATCCTGTGCACAAACAGTCAGAAAATAACTTTTTTCAGCCCCAAGCAGATAGAGAGTGATAGTAATAGACCCCTAGTGATTGATAAAAATCAAACAAACTCAGCTAATTCCCATGAATGTGCATGCGCTAACATCAAACTCGATGTCGCCTTTATAGAAAGAAGCTTCATTCAAAATTTCAGGTCTTTAGTTCTTTCTCGAGATATCGTGATAATATAAACAAAATTTTTCCAGACACACAAGTGATGGGTTTCGCTAATGCTCAGCCATGGCTTCCCTAATAAAACAAAAAATGTTAAAAATTAATTCCACAAAAATTAATAAAACACAAGGTGTTATTTTTGGGCAATTTTAAGGGAGGGGACAAATTTTAATTACGGCAAAGAAAAATGGTTGAATATTTTACTGTACGTATTTGAGTTATGATTTCAAATAATTTTTTATCGAGTTAAGGATATGACACCCTTTTAATAATAGGTAGTTAAGGAATTTTAATTGTTTAAGAAATTGTTACTTAACTAAATTTATTTATTTATAAATATAAACAATTCACTTTCTTCAGTCGTTTTTCATACACATACTGTGGAAATTTAATATTGATACCCCCAGCCTAAATACGAAGCACCTCTAAAAGCTACTTAAAATGTGTATAATTCCTCGTGGGTAAGACATCACTAGAAAAATATAAAAAATGAACCCAACCGAGAACATCTAACGCAGCATTTTATCTTGCTAAGTATTATAAAATATAGTATTGTAACTTAACATTTATATTTTTTATACCAGGACCACGAACTTGTGCGAGATTATGACTTTTCAAAGTGGTAAAATCCATTTTGGTTGAATAAAATATTCTCTTATGTTAAGTTCAATCCCCTTTAAGATAACTTTCCGGAATACAGAACAAGTCAAAAAATTGACTGTGGTGTTCTGATGATTAATACTTAAAGGTTGTGCCTTTGCAAAATGTATACCGTTCACTACATAGATTTTATCAAAAGGGCTTTTAAAATGAAAATACTGACTCTGTGTGGCTCTTGTGGCCTAATACAAGTTTTTGTGGCCAATTACTGGTTTTAAGGAGAATAAAACAAATTTTTGGTCAGTGCCCATATTTAAGTCTATTCACTAATCCAGTCAAATATAGAAGGATGAGGTGGCAGCAACACAAGTTGTAGTTCTCACCAGTGTTGTCCACAGCCTTCTTGCTTGTAGTCTTCTTAACATTATATTGGTAGAAGAAAATTAGGATAGTATTGAAGAGGAATAATTAATTTAGTTTCAACCACTTTCAAAATTGTGAGATAGGGATATAAATTTAGGTTGAAATAATAATTACACATAAAATTAAGAATGTGATGATGAGGTGGATAAACATAAAATTAATTTAACATTAATTAAGAGTAAAATAATGTTAATATTAAAAGAAATTATGTAAAAGTTGTTCATAAAATGTTTATACATTCGAAAGTGTCTTTGTTTATTTGTTTTGCTTTTACGTGTCAACTAGTCATGTGTTATCTATTCTTAAATCAAAAATCCCTCTGAGCTACGCCCCACTGGTCACTTAAGCAGCAAAAATCCCATCTTGGTATTTAAGTTACTAAATATTAATTAATTGAGAGGCTGTTAAATATAATCAATTGTGTGATTAATTAATTTGGCCACTATTTTCAATTTATGTATATTTATAGAATGAAAGCTTTGGTACTAACACTATAAGAAATTCTTATTTCAATCTTCTCGGCAACCACTGTTGAGAACACAGCAAGAAAATATTCAGGTAGAAAAGTTTTGGTAAAAATGAACTTTTAACAGTAAATTTTAGCAAACATTAAATATGCAGTGCTTGGTCGGTACTGTAATATTGATATAAAAAACTAAGTTCCATATAACTTTTACTATAAATTTAAAGACTGTTACTAAACCCATATTAGTTCTCTTTTGACAGAAGTAGGCTTCTAAGGCCTGTGTATGTACTTACTCGTACACAGTGCCGCATTTCCCTATAGGCCCACTAGGCCTAGGCCTAGGGCGCAAAATTTTAGGGGGCGCATAAATTTTAAAGTACACAAAAGAAAAAAGTTGCGGCGGCGGGTGGTGTTGGCGCTCGGCGGGGCGGGTGGCCAAGGTCAACTAGGTCCGGGGTGCGACGTTGACTCATTCATTGGTTCATTGCTTTTATTTATTCAAAACACTCCTATATATATATACTATTGTAATTATCTTTCATCAAAATTACGTAATTAAGAAATTTACTGGATTTCTACATCAGTGTAATCAGAGTCCTCTGGGGGGGAGGGGGGGCGCTCTTTGGTCTGTAGGCCTAGGGGCGCCGAATTTGTAAATGCGGCCCTGCTCGTACATATGTATATTTTCTTGATCACGAAGCAAGGTAAAATCAATTATGGCACAACAATACTAAGACCAGAGTAAATTAAAATGGCCATAAGTAAACACTTTTTGACAGATTTCCTTGATCGTGGCAAGGCAATTTCAACATTGGCGTTGGAAACATAATTCACTTGAACCAGAAGTGCTCATACACGTGCAAACTTGTGGGTAACTGCTAATTTATATCATAATTATTATGATAGATGAGTGTTTTATGAAATGTCACACAGTCTTGCATTTTAGAGTGCTTCTCTCAGTGATCGTTCAAGTCATTTTGTCTATGATGATTTGGCATTTGTCTCATCATATTGAGAAATTTCTTTGTTTGTATCCAATGCCAAGATTTTGCAAGTCATAAAATGTTTTTTTTGTTAAGTAATGAAGTTACCAAATAAAAAAAAAAACTAAATAAACAAATTTGGTTTGACATATTTCAATTAAGTTTCTCGCAAAATTCGCAAGATCTGAATATAGAAACAAACCTAGAGGTTTTGGGGACTACAATTTTCTCAAGAAAGGTTCACAAACCATGAAAACTAATTTTTTAAATGTCAGGTTGGATATCATGAAGACATCTTTGGTTTGATCTACAATGTTATCACCTGTTTACTTTTGTTATCTTGCACCTGTCTATGTACAATAAATGTACGTTTTCTACCAATCATGGCTTAAAGGCATGATCCATAGTATCTTATAAATAAAACTGAATCGCAAAATGTGTTGCTAAATGCTTAACTCAAGAACAACTGGACCAATTCGGTTAATTCGTTTTATAAAATATATGTTGAAATCCGAGGGGATGGGCGAATTCTGCTGCCATTCCACCTGCAAAACTCAAGAGCTTATTTTAATACCTACCTGGTTTGTTAACTGTACTGATCTTATTCAGGCGCTCATAGAAATGTTCACTTTTGGTTACTTATAAGTTATTAATCTAAAACAGAATTATTATCATGCCTACTGTTTGAAGAATATTAACATACTTCTGTTTGTTAAAACATGAACACATCACTATGTAGAAAAATCAATCATTATGAAAACAATATATATATATATAATAAAAATCTTGAGTCACGATGTATGTTGCCAATAAACTCCAAAACGACTGAACCAATTTCAATCAAATTTCACATGTATCCGTAATTTAGTCTAACTTAGAAGATAGGATAGTTATTATCTGAATTATTCGCTTATGTCGTGAATATAAACGAATAAAATGAAGAAAAGTTTTCAAAGCGCCTGCACATTATAACCTGCAATTACGAGATAGATACGTATATTAAACAGTGAAACACTATTTGAAGGCGCTAAGTTATGATGTATAATTGTCTAAACTAAATTTTTGGTTGAACTTAAAGGTTGAGTGGTAGACCACTTTGTAATAAAATACATTATGCATGTACAATACATTTTTGACATATTTTCTTGATCGTGACATCAAGGTAAAATCTACATCGGGGTTGGAAATATAATTTACTTCAACCAGAAATGCTCATACGCGGGCAAAACTTACGAAAAGCGTGCGAAGCCGCGGGAAACAGCTAGTATATATATATATATTTGTTTTCAAGAATAGTCAGGTTAAAGAATTATTCATTAATATCTTAAATTTGTTAAACACTGTGCTGACCACACAGTTTTAGTCAAATTTGTTGTTTAAATAGGCTACCATTAAATTTCCCTTATAACTTTTAGTTACATTAGACGATCGGTCCTATATTCAATCACATTTTCCATTTCAAGATACAATCTTCATTGAATGTAATCATTGGTAAATATAAATCTAACCTAAATGGCCCCAGACTTCCATGTCACGTTAATCCAGACAATAGATTTGATTTGAAGGAGACAATCCTTGCCTTTGTTGAGGATGGCAGTTTGTTGTGGCGGGCTTCTGTTTTTAGCAGGTAGAGTATTCAATTTGTCAGGAAGCATGTTGATAAGGTTGCACCCTTGTACGAGGGGTTTTTCTAGTATAGGCTGAAATAATGGGATTCCAGAAGAAAGTTGTGTCTGTTTCTGGAGTTGTAGTGGTGCTGGTCTATTAGTCTTGTTTGGTTAGATGTGACGGCATACATGATGGTCTCAAGAATATAGAGCGCCACTACTGTCAAGATTCTCTGCGCTCTAGAAGCTCCTTTGCAACTTTCATAGCAGTTTACTCTTGTGAGTACCTTGAGAGCCTTTTTTGTACAACTAATAATCTGTAAGTTCTGGGCTGTTGTTCCACTCCAAGTCACTAAGTAAACCTTAAATGCGAATCAAACAAGGCAAAGTAGGTAGTCCTTGCAGTTTGAGAATCACTTATTTGGTTCGTTCTTCTGATGATGTTTTTGGAGAATGTCTATATGGATATCTATGGTTATGCCAATATACGAGACCTTTCCCATAAGTAACACTTTTTCATGTGCGTAAAGAGATATTAATTATAGATTGTGAAACGTCAATCTCCCCCGACTTTCATTGATTTTATTAAAATCACCACTGATGGCCTGTCACTCCTTTTTTCACAGTGGATCTTTTAAACAAATGCATTCAAGTACATTTCCCTTCGCTAACAGCGTTTGGCCCCTTCAGTTTTCTACGAATATCTGCCACTTAATATTGTTTTGCTGTAAAAAAACTAACTACAGCATGCACTTCGCACTTGGTGGAAAACTCAATTGCGAAACACCATTTTGTCAAGCTAAAAAAAAAGGAACGAACGCCTGTACAACCCTTTAACTTCCATGGTTAGATGCAGATTGTTCTGCTGCACGCACCTGAATGATGGTTACGTATTTGGTTATCGATGATGGAAAGTTGTGGGAGAGGGTCAAAGTTGTTTTTAATTGCTGTGAAGATTATTTGTGGTTTTGTTTTCATTCAGGGCTAGACCATTCCTGCCACAGTAATGATTCATCATTTTAAAGGCAATGAAAGTGAGAATACCTTTCCTTTTTTGTGTTGTATTAGGATACAGACAAAACACAACTATACAATGTATTGTGTACACAGTTCTGAAACTCATAGAGACAGATAAGTGGCAACTAGGATCCGGTTTACTTAGACTAATTAGACAAAATGATAGGGTTAGGAGAAGGTGAGCAGAGTTGCCTTCTCACTTGCCTATATTAGTTAACATATTCATAATTTTTTAGGCGGTTTCCTATTGTTTATTTTGCACTTATTTATGACAGACTGACAGTATCCAATCTGTACAAGGTCTGATTCATTTTCTTGAGTTCTTCCTTTAGCTCATAATATTTCATAGCTATTTCATACACCTTTCCCCCCTTTAAGCCTTATTCTGTTTATCCTCATGGACTACAAGCCTGTGTGAGGATCTTATCAAACAATAAAGGGGAGAGTCAACGCAGTACAAGGTTGATGGTATAATAGAAAGTGCAAGTCACAGACAAATCTAAACCTGCATCTGTAGTTCAGATCTAATGTCCTATGTCTCAGATCATTCGGCCATCAGCACTCCTGAGAGAGAGAGTACGCACATCCTTCTTAGACAGATTTTTACTAAAATAGAAAGCGTGTGTTAAAAACTATCGTCAACCTTTTAACAGCCAGTTTGTCCACAATATTGTAACAACTCTCCTGCCTAGATTTTTTGAACAATTATGCAAAATAATTACCATGTTTTGACTCAGCTATTAATAATATACTGATGAAAAACATAATAGAAACACGTAGTTTCATTCTATTTAAAAGTTTTTATTTTTGCATGAGGTAACCAGTGAATTTGAGATGCCACATTCAGTATACATGTATCTTTTTATCAGTCTTCGCCTAGTTGTGGTTTGGCAAATATAGCACTGTCTACAAGGCTACTTACTTCATTTTCTTACAAATAAATAAAATGGATAAATAAGTATACTGGTCAAATATATAATTCAGATCCCACATCCCACCATCATTAACCTCAGAAAAGTCACAAGGGTGGATGCTTCTTTAGAAAGGGGCAAATCTAAAACCAATAATGCTTTTTCATCTTTAGCACAGAAGAGACAAAAATCATGTAACATTTACGGCTTGGAACCAAACACAAAATGAATGACAAATATTGTTTTGATTAGGCTGCTTTGTACGTTATTAAACCTCAAAACACGCTTTGGTCATTTTCAATTTTTCCCAGAAAACCACTAAAGTATAGAGCATTAAAACAGCACTACTGTACAGTCAATGTTCAAAGAAACACTACTAAAGGTAATAGTTTTATCAGTTTACAGCTGACAGGTTTTGAGTACAAATGACAACTGATGACAACCTTTAAACATAGTCATGGCAGTCAAAAGGTTTACAGACATCCTATCACTTACAGCACACACATTTCAAACATATAACAATATCACATATCCGAAATCCTGTAACTCAAATTTTAATTATTGTTTGTAATCGTGAAAAACAAACATTGCTCTGATCAAGGTTATCAGAGAAATATGTTATCAGTTATCATTTGGTTATTGTATCACATTTGTTTTAATTGACAGATTTTGGGTATTTATTATCACTTCTGTATGCAGTTTGGTTCCTTTGTTTCTTTTTGATGATGGAAGGATATTTCTAGACATTTACCACTGTTTAGTGATACGGTCAGTTCTCTGTGGTTGGTCGTCGGGTGAGTGCAGACCTATTGAGACCTGTATTCTTTTTTTCATTTTTAGTAATTAGTGTTATTTTTTTAATTAAGTGCATAATTTAGTTATTGTACATGGAATTGACACACAGTGTGGTTGTTGTGATTCCTGACCTATACATGTCACAGCTCTGTTATGGTTTGTTTATTTTTTAACCTGGATTGTAGTTATGTGGTAGGTTAGTTATTCATCTGAAGAAAGAGATAAGATTGCAGATTTAGAAACGTAATGGTACTGATTTTTTGTATCAACTAAATGGCGAAATGTCCGGAAAAAATCCGGTTTCCTTCAGTTATTACTGGTATGGTAACCCTCGGGAAAACCAACGTTCCGATCCGTTTGGACGTTTAGAATTATGTAATAAAATACAATATCTAAATTTTATTTATTAACCACTGTACCTAAATATACCCATATCTTCAATTATTATATGTCCAGTTATGAAAGAGATACAAATAAATTTATTCGTCATAAGCTGCTATCAAGAAGCACTGACTAACGTGTAACTTGTTGCGCCTCCTTGCTCTGTCCCAATTGACGGTTAAAATAGTTCCCTTGTTTGTTCGGTAATGTTCAAGTGCTTGATACATTTATGTTTTACTTTAAAACGACTAAGCGAAATCTGAGTAATCTACAACCTACATTGGCAATGATTTTCACAACATAAGCCTAAATATTCTGTAGAAAATAATTAAAAAAACACAATTCTTTTTATTAAATCAACATTTAACGTTTAATAACATAATAATATCATTTTCACAAAGTCAGTAGTTACTACAATTTGCAAAGATTGTAATTTTACTACCTACTTAAATAAAAAAAAAATTTAATCCTTCCAAAAATTTAGATATTGGACAGAAATTTGGAAAATATTGTAGCCCAATAGTAGTATAACAGATAACAAAACCGAAGCTAAGTATAAATAAAAAATTCAATTACAAATATTTATTTTTTATACAAGTTCTATATCCTACAATAAAATAAAACTAAAAAAAGTGTATAAACCATTTTGGTTCTTGTATGAATGAAATAAAAGAGGATGTTATACAGCATCAATCAACAACAAAATTATCATTCTAGCTGTAAAACGTTACAGTCATATTGATAAAACTAGACAAAATGCTTTGAGGCGCATTTGAAATGGCCCAGTTTCTTTGGCTTGTATGGGCGGTTTTTAGAGGGTTAAATATTAAACAATATTTAAAAGTCCAATTTAACTTCATTTTTGTCCTCAAATACAATACCAGAATTAAGAGGTTGATATTTGTGATTGAATAAAAAAATTAACAAAAATCAAATAGTTCAATACTTTTTAATAATTCACATAACCCATAAATTTTAAATTTACAGTAATTTGTCAACTTTAAAGTAAAGAAAGAACAGTTTTTTAAATAACCAATAAAAAAACTACAACAACGTGTGTGTGTGTGTGTATTTACAAATTAAAGCACCATCCAAAAATATGGCTTCCGAGAGAAGCATAGTTATCAGTTGCAAACATCAATTCCCTCTAATGTCAATAAGTAATCATTGGTAATCACTAACTGCTTTCCTATTACACAAGTTATTTGCAATTATTACGCAAAGTGATTTAAAAACAATTACAAATAAAAACTTTTTCATTTATACGTAATAAAACGATACACAAGTAATACAAACAGCCATAACCATGATAATCCAATATATATAAATTAAATCAAACAAAAAAAAACATTAACAGTTTCTTTATAATTAACATAAAAACCTGACAATGTTTCAACATTTGTAATTAAATTACAAATGTGATTAATACACATTTTCTCTTTAGTATAACGTCTAATTTGTACTCTCTAAAAAATAGTCAGTCATTAACTTACATTTACTGTGAATAAACATTACAAACAATTAAAATACAAATACAAGTGTACAATGTGTACGATTCAATACAGAAAACAGAATTGTGTAGGCCCTGAATTCTGAAAACGGACACAATTTTCTGATCACAGCCCTCGTGAGTCCCTTTCCAAATGATGTTCGCACCTGGAAAAATACATTAATACTTTAAAATATTACATAAATACACATTTAAAGAGATATGAAAAGAGGTTATAGAAACACTGTCAGGAAATATAAAACTCTTACACACTATGATAGCCAGTTTAAAAATGGTAGCAAAAATGATATCAAAAAACTAATACAAATTAAACAGTATTTTAATGTTTTTTCTTTACTAATGTTAATGTTCCAAAATATTTGTAGATTCAATTATTTAATTGTGTATAAAACAACGTGATTTTAACGTCGTAGAAGTTGTATGATCTAGGACGTGATTTGATGAGTAGGACGTCAGGAAAATACTGATCAGAAATGCCCCTGGTAGCCATTAGTGTGGTATTCGGTGGTGCCTGTCCCGCACTTCTGGCGAAATAAAAGAAAAACATCCCCCAAGATAGTACCCAAATTTACGTTCAGATTACATGAGCGCTTTTATTTATTTTTTCCCCTTGGGGCGGCCTACTGCCATGCACTTAAGACAGAGCGCTTTCAAGGTTATCTTGAACTTTTTTATATTTATAATACGTATATATGTATAGCCTAAGAACAAAAATAGATAAGAAACTTTGTAGTACCCGATAATTGTTTTTGTAAAGTGAAAATTTGAATTAACCCATTTATATTTTTATTACCACGGTAACAGGTTACTGGAACGTAATACCTCAACACATTATTTTTGTAATAACTTATTGACAATCACCAGTATTTCCCGTCTCTAGTAGCCATTTCTCAAATACCATGCACAAGATGGTTTAAATTAATTTGGAAACATTAATGTCGAACTGAATTACGTCATAGGACTTTTAAGACTGAATTATTAGT